>NC_133326.1:736261464-736561464 GCF_042186555.1 Aquarana catesbeiana | reverse complement strand
GTCCATTCATAATGCCCCGTACACACGGTCGGACTTTCCGACGGAAAATGTGTGATAGGACCTTGTTGTCGGAAATTCCGACCGTGTGTGGGCTCCATCACACATTTTCCATCGGATTTTCCGACACACAAAGTTTGAGAGCAGGATATAAAATTTTCCAACAACAAAATCCGCTGTCGGAAATTCCGATCGTGTGTACACAAATCCGACGCGCAAAGTGCCACGCATGCTCAGAATAAATAAAGAGATGAAAGCTATTGGCCACTGCCCCGTTTATAATCCCGATGTACGTGTTTTACGTCACCGCGTTCAGAATGATCGGATTTTCCGACAACTTTGTGTGACCGTGTGTATGCAAGACAAGTTTGAGCCAACATCCGTCAGAAAAAATCCATGGATTTTGTTGTCGGAATGTCCGATCAATGTCCGACCGTGTGTACGGGGCATTACTCCTCCATTCTTCTGGTGCTGATTGCAGATGATAAAACAGATGATATAACAGTAAAGTGTTGTGTCCTCTCTTTTTTATTTTTATTGATGTTTATCAGAGAAAGGAGAAGACACAATAACATTCTGGTCTTTGGTCTACAAGGCCTGCTTTCACAGTTATAGAAGAAATGAGAACATTAATAACAAGGTTATAACATTCGATTGCCGTATCGTGTCGTCTCTTGTGCTCCCCTTTGGTGTCGGCGCTCACCTCGGAGCATGTGACCTCGCACCTAAGATCGGTGAAAACACGATTGTAAACCACCTCTGTGTTTATGGTCAGCATTCAGATCCTTGGATGGTTTCTTGCAGCAATCTTCATATGGAAAACAGAGGAAACTGGATTGCGTATTACCATTTTAAAAGTTTGATTTAAAATGACAATATTCCCTATATTAGGGTACTCACATTTAATAGGTGCTATGAGCGCACCGCTCTGTATCAAGCCAAACAAATATAAAGGCGCTGTGCTGATGTTGTCCTCTCCCGCTCTGAGAACACTCCACTGTCTCACAAACCGTCCTGTCCCCTCCCCAACACGTGTCGATACAATGTATCATATCTTTCTCAGGGGGAATTCTATTGGACAGTTGAGATGTCAATCATTATAGTGTCATTGCGGCCATTTTGTTGAAGACCACAGACATCCTATGGTTTATTGTATGCTCACGGCCATTTTCTGATAGGTAAGAATGCTCCACACTACCCATACTACATGCCATGTATTGTGGCCAAGCACAGTAACACACAGCAGCATATAACGTCAGTATGTAATGGCTTATAAGGCGCTCATCAGCCTAAAACGAGCCTATATATCCCTCTATGGGTTACATTCAAGATGGGATGTAAGGAGAAGGACACATCTTCACAGCGTCAATAACATAAAATATATAAAACATATATATATATATATGAACAGTACCATTGAAAACAACGACATCCTAACCACCTCATTTCCCTGTATATAGAAGTTAACAATATGCTAATAGACTCCTACATACTACATCATTCTGCAAAGTGACATAAGATCATACTGTGTTTATTAACCAAATACTCTAAAAAACATCATCATTACCTATAGGACAACTCATATAAAATAAATGACAGGTGAATGCATGTGTAACAACGCGCATGCGTGTATACACAAACACGCACATCCACACTAGCCCACCCCTAAATCATGTACCATCAAAGACCAACCTATTTTATTGCATAATTGATCTACTAAAAAATATATTTTGATAATAAAACAATCTTAATATATTCATATAAAATCTTACTCTTAAAGCCGGAAGCTGCCTATTACCAACCTACGTATACATGTATGAAACAACGCATGCGCAGGTGTGAAAACTGAACTCAGCCTAATACCAACCTACATGCGCATAACAACCCAATACCTAGTGCACATATGTTACTGTATAATAGACCCTACACAGCTGTAAGAGCATTATAACAATATACAAATTCCATAGATGAAAATATACAGGGACATATAATAAAAAGAGACATATAATGAAAACTATCACCACACCTTGCCCCCCCTCATTAACCCCATATAAAATCCTCCAAAGTATAACGATGAAAGGCAGAATGAGGAAAAGGATGATGACCGATTAAACATTAGGATATGTACCGACCCTATATCAGGTGCTAATCACAAGAGCCCTAATGTGTGCCATATCAAAACATCATCTGCCAGATCAATCTAATTGGGCGATCTCTATCCCTCATTAGCTCTATAAATACCAACTTAAATCCATGGTAACCCAATTCCCAACCATAATACTTATAACCCGGATGTAGTGCCTTTAACTACCGTATTACTAAGAAAACAATTAAGGTCAAACTCTTTGTTTAACCCCCCCGGCGCCAAGGATCCCAATCGATAAATCTACCAGGATTCTTTTTTGCTGATCTCTCTTATATAATTGGACCCTCTCCAGTGTCTTTTAGGGGCTTCTATGCCCAAAAATTGCATCCCTGCTGTATTCTGATTAGGGATGAGCTTCGAGTTCGTGTCAAACTCATGTTCGACTCGAACATTGGCTATTCGCAAGTTCGCCGAACAGCGAACAATTTGGGGTGTTCGCGGCAAATTCGAATGCCGCGGAACACCCTTTAAAAGTCTATGGGAGAAATCAAAAGTGCTAATTTTAAAGGCTTATATGCAAGTTATTGTCATAAAAAGTGTTTGGGGACCTGGGTCCTGCCCCAGGGGACATGGATCAATGCAAAAAATAGTTTTAAAAACGGCAGTTTTTTCAGGAGCAGTGATTTTAATAATGCTTAAAGTCAAACAATAAAAGTGTAGTATCCCTTTAAATTTCGTAGCTGGGGGGGTGTCTATAGTATGCCTGTAAAGGGGCGCATGTTTCCCGTGTTTAGAACAGTCTGACAGCAAAATGACATTTCGAAGGAAAAAACACATTTAAAACTACCCGCGGCAATTGCATTGCTGACAATACACATAGAAGTTCATTGATAAAAACGGCATGGGAATTCCCCACGGGGCAACCCTGAACCAAAATTAAAAAAAAAAAAAATGACGTGGGAGTCCCCCTAAATTCCATACAAGGCCCTTCAGGTCTGGTATGGATATTAAGGGGAACTCCGGCCAAAATTTAAAAAAAAAATGACGTGGGTTTCCCCCTAAATTCCATACCAGACCTGAAGGGAACCCCGCGCCAAAAAAAAAAAAAAACGGCGTGGGGTCCCCCCAAAAATCCATACCAGACCCTTATCCAAGCACGCAACCTGGCAGGCCGCAGGAAAAGAGGGGGGACGAGAGTGCGCCCCCCCTCCTGAACCGTACCAGGCCACATGCCCTCAACATTGGGAGGGTGCTTTGGGGTAGCCCCCCAAAACACCTTGTCCCCATGTTGATGAGGACAAGGGCCTCATCCCCACAACCCTGGCCAGTGGTTGTGGGGGTTTGCGGGCGGGGGGCTTATCGGAATCTGGAAGCCCCCTTTAACAAGGGGACCCCCAGATCCCGCCCCCCCTGTGTGAAATGGTAAGGGGGTACTTACCCCTACCATTTCACTAAAAAACTGTCAAAAATGTTAAAAATGACAAGAGACAGTTTTTGACAATTCCTTTATTTAAATGCTTCTTCTTTCTTCTATCTTCCTTCATCTTCCTTCATCTTCTGGTTCTTCCGGCGGCGTTCTCGTCCAGCATCTCCTCCACGGCGTCTTCTATCTTCTTCTCCTCAGGCCGCTCCGCACCCATGGCATGGGGGGAGGCTCCCGCTCTTCTCTTCATCTTCTTCTTCTTCTCTTCTTCCTTCTTCTCTTCTTCTTTTCTTCATTTTCTTCTCCGGGCCGCTCCGCACCCATGCTGGCATGGAGGGAGGCTCCCGCTGTGTGATGGCCTCTCCTCGTCTGACGGTTCTTAAATAACGGGGGGGGCGGGGCCACCCAGTGACCCCGCCCCCCCTGACGCACGGGACATGACGGGACTTCCCTGTGGCATTCCCCGTGACGTCACATGGAAGTCCCGTCAAGTCACCGTGCGTCAGAGGGGGGCGTGGTCACCGGGTGGCCCCGCCCCCGTTATTTAAGAACCGTCAGATGAAGAGACGCCGTCACACAGCAGGAGCCTCCCTCCATGCCAGCATGGGTGCGGAGCGGCCCGGAGAAGAAAATGAAGAAGAGAAGAAGGAAGAAGAGAAGAAGATGAAGAAGAAGATGAAGAGAAGAGCGGGAGCCTCCCCCCATGCCATGGGTGCGGAGCGGCCCGGGGAGAAGAAGATAGAAGACGCCGCGGAGGAGATGCTGGACGAGAACGCCGGAGGAAGAACCAGAAGAAGAGCCAGAAGAACCAGAAGAAGAAGATGAAGGAAGATAGAAGAAAGAAGAAGCATTTAAATAAAGGAATTGTCAAAAACTGTCTCTTGTCATTTTTAACATTTTTGACAGTTTTTTAGTGAAATGGTAGGGGTAAGTACCCCCTTACCATTTCACACAGGGGGGGCTGGGATCTGGGGGTCCCCTTGTTAAAGGGGGCTTCCAGATTCCAATAAGCCCCCCGCCCGCAGACCCCCACAACCACCGGCCAGGGTTGTGGGGATGAGGCCCTTGTCCTCATCAACATGGGGACAAGGTGTTTTGGGGGGCTACCCCAAAGCACCCTCCCAATGTTGAGGGCATGTGGCCTGGTACGGTTAAGGAGGGGGGGCGCACTCTCGCCCCCCCTCTTTTCCTGCTGCCTGCCAGGTTGCGTGCTCGGATAAGGGTCTGGTATGGATTGTTGGGGGGACCCCACGCCGTTTTTTTTTTTTTGGCACGGGGTTCCCCTTAAAACCCATACCAGACCCAGGTCTGGTATGGAATTTAGGGGGAACCCCACGTCATTTTTTTAAAAATTTTGGCCGGGGTTCCCCTTAATATCCATACCAGACCTGAAGGGCCTTGTATGGAATTTAGGGGGACTCCCACGTCATTTTTTTTTAAAATTTTGGTTCGGGGTTGCCCTGTGGGGAATTCCCATGCCGTTTTTATCAATGAACTTCTATGTGTATTGTCGGCAATGCAATAGCCGCGGGTAGTTTTAAATGTGTTTTTTCCTTCGAAATGTCATTTTGCTGTCAGACTGTTTTAAACACAGGAAACATGCGCCCCTTTACAGGCATACTATAGACACCCCCCAGGTACGAAATTTAAAGGGATATTACACTTTTATTGTTTGACTTTAAGCATTATTAAAATCACTGCTCCTGAAAAAACGGCCGAAGAGGGAGAGGACAACATCAGCACAGCGACTTTATATTTGTTTGTCTTGATACAGAGCGGTGGGCTCATAGCACCTATTAAATGTGAGTACCCCAATATAGGGAATATTGTCGTTTTGAATAAAACTTTCAAAACGGTAATACACTATCCAGTTTCCTCTGTTTTCCATATGAATATTGCTGCAAGCAACCATCCAAGGATCTGAATGCTGACCATTAAGGATGAGCTCCGGTGTGTTCTCACACCCCAGGTGCCGAGCCCACCAGGAAGTCAGCACTGCGCTGCACCAATCACAGGCAGTGAGACATTTCCCGATCTCTGCAGCCGCACATCAGAAAAATGTCTCCCTGCCTGTGATTAGCGCAGTGCTGACTTCCTGGTGGGCTCGGCACGTGGGGTGTGAGAACACGCCGGAGATCATCCTAACTGACCATAAACACAGAGGTGGTTTACAATCGTGTTTTCACCGACCTTAGTTGCGAGGTCACACGGTCCGAGGTGAGCGCCGACACCAAAGGGGAGCACAAGAGACGACACGACACTTCACTGTTATATCATCTGTTTTATCATCTACAATCAGCACCAGAAGAATGGAGGAGTTATGAATGGACTTTACGATGCGATTTTATGGACACAGATTAATCCATGAATTAGTTTGGCACAAGAGCACTTTAAACACGATTCACTTTATTTCTATATTGATTATTGTATATTGATGCACTTTTATATAGATTGATGTAAATTACAGGTTGTCACTGCAATTATCGCAGTTATCACAATTATCGCAGTTATCACAATTATCGCAGATATCACAATTATCACAATTATCACAATTATCGCAGTTATCACAATTATCGCAGTTATCACAATTATCGCAGATATCACAATTATCACAATTATCACAATTATCGCAGTTATCACAATTATCACAATTATCACAATTATCACAGTTATCACAATTATCGCAGTTATCACAATTATCACAATTATCACAATTATCACAGTTATCACAATTATCACAGTTATCACAATTATCGCAGTTCTCACAATTATCGCACATTTCTCTATTGTATATGAATGCTACATGTGTATATAGAGGAGTGTACACTACACAGGTTGTCATTGGGTGTTTCTGTGTGTTTTGTACAATAAATCACCAGAAGAGGAAGTTTCTATCTCGTGGTTTGATGCCTCATACGAAAATATCGCCCAGATGGTGATTTCCAGGAACCTCCTCACCACTGAAATCCTTCATTCCTCGAACTCATCAGAATTGTTTCTCCAATATGGCGGAAGAAACGAGAACAGATTACACGTCTGATACTGAAACCAATCTGTCCCAGAACAGCCGTCTTCTCTACCAACCCAGGAGATGGTACATTCAGATTGTATGGTGTGTGGTCGGCTTTATGGAGATTAAACAATCAGATTGTATGGTGTGTGGTCGGCTTCATGGAGAGTGTACAATCAGATTATATAGTGTGTGTGTAATCAGCTTCATGGAGATTGTACAATCAGATTATATGGTGTGTGTGTAATCAGCTTCATGGAGATTGTACAATCAGATTATATGGTGTGTGTGTAATCAGCTTCATGGAGATTGTACAATCAGATTATATGGTGTGTGTGTGGTTGGCTTCATGGAGAGTGTACAATCAGATTGTATAGTGTGTGTGTAATCGGCTTCATAGAGAGTGTACAATCAGATTGTATGGTGTGTGGTCAGCTTCATGGAGATTGTACAATCAGATTGTATGGTGTGTGTGTGGTCAGCTTCATATAGATTGTACAATCAGATTGTATGGTGTGTGGTCGGCTTTATGGAGATTGTACGATCAGATTGTATAGTGTGTGTGTAATTGGCTTCATGGAGATTGTACAATCAGATTGTATGGTGTGTGGTCAGCTTTATGGAGATTGTACAATCAGATTGTATGGTGTGTGTGTGTGGTCAGCTTCATGGAGATTGTACAATCAGATTGTATGGTGTGTGTGTGGTCGGCTTCATGGAGGGTGTACAATCAGATTGTATAGTGTGTGTGTAATTGGCTTCATGGAGATTGTACAATCAGATTGTATGGTGTGTGGTCGGCTTTATGGAGATTGTATGGAAAATGCTGGAGACGTCATGCACACCGCACCATGTCATGAACATGCAGAATCTCACCGTTTACAGAACACGGAATCCCGGCGTCATGCATTGTGTTTGCGGCATCATTGGATGTGAATGTCTACCCAAATGTGTGGAGGAGGGGAATATTTCCCATGTGAAGGATCTCGGGGGAGGGGAAGCTCAGGTTGAATGAATGAATGAATGAATGATTTGTAAAGCGCAGCAAATGCGAACTGAATCGCCTCAAGGTTGTGTATGAGCTCCTTTGCGGCACATAAGGCAACACCATATAAAACCCCGCCCCCTGTGTCACCCATCACAGTGTGACTTCTATAATATTAGCTCCTCCCACACACTCCTCATTGGGTCTTACACTGCACTGCGGGGGGGGCTTCCCCATCATGAACAGAGGGCGGGAGGAATTAGTGACGCATATGTATGGCATAATTGTAAGCCTCGCCCCTTGCTGCATTTTGTGGTGGGTGAGGTGACTGTTGTCACATTTCAAGTAGGCGGAGAATGGGCCTTACATTTCAGGTAGGTGGAGAAGGGGCCTCACAATACAGTTAGGTGGAGGACGGGCCTCACATTTCAGGTAGGTGGAGAAGGGGCCTCACATTTCAGGTAGGTGGAGAAGGGGCCTCACATTTCAGGTAGGTGGAGGATGGGCCTCACATATCAGGTAGATGGAGAAGGGGCCTCACATTTCAGGTAGGCGGGGGATGGGCCTCACATTTCAGGTAGGTGGAGGATGTTCTCACATCTCAGGTAGATGGAGAAGGGGCCTCACATTTCAGGTAGGTAGAGGATGGGCCTCACATTTCAGGTAGGTGGAGGAAGGGCCTCACATTTTAGGTAGGTGGAGGATGGGCCTCACGTTTCAGGTAGGTAGAGGATGGGCCTCACATTTCAGGTAGGTGGAGGATGGGCCTCACATTTCAGGTAGGTAGAGGATGGGCCTCACATTTCAGGTAGGTGGAGGATGGGCCTCACATTTCAGGTAGGTAGAGGATGGGCCTCACATTTCAGGTAGGTGGAGGAAGGGCCTCACATTTCAGGTAGGTAGAGGATGGGCCTCACATTTCAGGTAGGTGGAGGAAGGGCCTCACATTTCAGGTAGGTGGAGGATGGGCCTCACATTTCAGGTAGGTAGAGGATGGGCCTCACATTTCAGGTAGGTGGAGGAAGGGCCTCACATTTCAGGTAGGTGGCAGATGGGCCTCACATTTCAGGTAGGTGGAGAAGGGGCGTCACATTTCAGGTAGGTGGAGGATGGGCCTCACATTTCAGGTAGATGGAGAAGGGGCCTCATATTTCAGGTAGGTAGAGGATGGGCCTCACATTTCAGGTAGGTAGAGGAAGGGCTTCACATTTCAGGTAGGTGGCAGATGGACCTCACACTGGTATGGAGAGTCATTGGGCACCATATTTGTGTATTTTGCACATATTTGCTCCTCACATGTAGGCCGTCCACCTCATTACCATGTGGTGTCCGATGTGCGACAAACGCAGCAAAGATGCTCGTCTTCCTTTCTGATCTTCCTTCATTCTGCTCTGTTAGTACCGCCATATTTCTGTACACACCAGAACATGCTTCTTAGTTGGTGCATTGGAGCATTTAACTTCCCACCCATTGGTTGCAGTCAAATGTCAGTGGTCGGGAGGGTGATATCATGATGGTCGTCCCCGGTCCAGGAGGATGAAATTGCGGACGTCGCCAGTCGGAGAGGGTGATATTGTGGTCATTACCGGAGAGTGATATTGTGGTTGTCGCTGGTCGGGGAGGTTTAAATTGTGGACGCCGCTAGTCGAAGAATGTGATATTGTGGTCATCACCAGTTGGGGAAAGTGATATTGCGGTCATCGCTGGTTGGGGAGGGTGATGTCACTGTCATCGCTGGTCGGGGGAAGGTGATATCGCAGTTGTCGCTGGTTAGGGAGGGTGATATATGCTGTCAAATGGATCTGACAGCATGCAAGAAATCCAGACCTTGGTGCTGGGATTAGAGTTTAGGGCTAAAATGGTCTGTTCAAATGATCCAGTAAGGCCAAATGAATGTAGCACTTGTCTAGGAAAGCCCCAATGCACCCAGTCCAACGCCTTCCCTGCATCCAGGGAAAGAAGCAGAAAAGATGTCCGGTGATGTTCGACCCTCTGAAACAAAGTTAATGAATCTCTTGATGCTATCGGGAGCCTGGCGGCTGTTGATGAACTTGATCAGGGTGTATTAAGGTGGCTATAAGGGGTTGCAATCTGTTAGCTAATAATTTATCATATATTTTGATATCACTATTCAATAAGGATATGGGCCTGAAGTTTGCGGGCTCCGAGGTGATTTCCCGGGTTTAGGGATTGCTACAATGAGGGCCTCTAGAGCTTCTTTAAGAAAATAGCTTTTTTTTAGCTGCTTGATTAGATACTGCACTAATATACGGAGATAGAATATCTGAAAACATCTTATAATATTCGTTGCTATAACCGTTCAGGCTGGTTGATTTATAGAGGTACTGTTGATGAATCGAGTAATGGCTGTGCATCGTCAAGGGGCAAGTGGCTGACATTGTGTTCAAATAACTCTGCTGACTCCTCCATGCCTGATGATGGGTCTATGACAGGAATAGATGTGGACAAGGAGGCAGGTTTTGCCACTCTGGCAGCTGCAGGGGACTGGGCAACATCAACTACACAGAGGAAATGATGCCCTGCCTGAGGACTGACCACGTCCACCTTTGCCTGTGGACACATAAGCTGCTGGCCCCCTCACAGTGCCATGGAAATGTCCGCCTCTCCTCGTTGGCCTCCCAGACATGATGGGGGTGGCTTATTACCAAAATAAAATAGAGATGGGAAATGTGTACTTAGGTGCACTTTAATCAATGGACACAGACACACTCCACTGAATCACTAAACTGACACTAAAGTAGAAATGAACGGCCGCACTATCACTATATTCACACTAAACTGATACTTTACACTCACAATAGCACACTAACTCACTAGTAGCACTGAACAGAGCCCTGTTCTATCTATCTTCACTCCAATATCACACTGCAAATGGCTGCTCTGGGAAGGAACCTTTTATAGTGTGGGGTGGGTCTATGAGCAATGAGCCATGATTGGGCACAGTCACCATTACTTTATCCAATCATGGCTTTAACAGGGTCATGGACCCTGATTGGGCAAATTCTTCATCACTTCAGCCAATTAGGGCTTCCAATGTACTGTGCGGTGCGCAGTGCATTGTGAGGCGCTTGGCAGACCAAACAATCGGTCAAACGCCCCTACAGTTCGGGTGTTCAGGCTGAACCGTTCGCCCAACACTAAGGATGAGTATATGGAATGATGGGGGATTGTCACTATGAGGATGAGTATATGGAATGTGTAGTTCCTCACTATGACAATGTGGAAAGCTGGGGCCTGGTCACTATGGAGATGAGTATAGGAAATGATGAGGGCTGATCACTATGAGGATGAATATAAAGAATGCTGAGGGTTCATCACTATGGGGATGAGTATGTGGAAAGCTTGGGACTAATTACTATGATGATGACTATACAGAGTGTTGGGGGCTTGTAACCTTGAGGATGAGTATATAAAATGGTGAAGGGTCAACACTATGAGGATCAGTATATAAAATGGTGGGAGGTCAAAACTAAGAGGATCAGTATATAAAATGGTGAGGGGTCAACACTATGAGGATGAGTTTATCAAATGATGGGGACTTGTCACTATGAGGATGAGTAAATAGTCACTATAAGAATGTCAGGAATCATAAACCAGGCGGAGACAGAAAATGCAGTTAAAATCACACCTTTAATAAAATAGCAAAAAATAAGACAGTTCGGAAACGTAGTCAAAAACTGAAGCCAAGGTTTGGATGCCAGAGCGGGTAATCAGATGAGCCGGGATCAGGAAGCCAAAAGTCAGCATAGTAAGGAGCAAAAACAGGAACAGGCATCGGAAGCAAAGTCAGCTAGGCCAAGTCATACACAGGAATACACTGGAGATTATAGACCATGCAAGGGCACGGAAGAATTGAGCTAAGCTGTTTAAATAGCCAAAAAGGGCTTGGCTGTAGGCTGGACTAATGAGGCAGGTAATGGTAACCAGGTGAGTCACTGTGGAAACAATTAGTGGCTGGTAATTAACCAACAGCTGAGCAACCTCTGTACACTGAAAAAAATAAGCTGCTTGTAAATAGCAGGAGCCAGCCCTGAGAGAGGATGAGTATATGGAATGATGGGGTATTCTCACTATAGGGAATGATGGGGTCCTCTCACTATATGGAATGATGGGGTCTTCTCACTATATGGAATGATGGGGTCTTCTCACTATAGGGAATGATGGGGTCTTCTCACTATAGGGAATGATGGGGAAAACAACTTGGATAGGGTATAGGGATTTTGGATGCTGAACTTGACTTGAAGAACAACAGATGAGAAAAAGTTTCTTCTCTATATACAAAATTGAAGATCTCCCTATGTACAAAATAAGGATCCTGGACTGTATTTCCTCCGGAATAAACAAGGTCTCTATGGATCAGTGACAAGATCCTTTATGGATTAGGAGCTCTCAGTTCCCTTTAACCACTTACCTACCAGCTGCCGTCGTTATACGGCGACAGGTTGGCTCTCCTGCACGAATCTCCGTAGCTGTATGCCCGCTGCATGCTTCTGGACTGTGCCTGTGGGTCTGGTGGACTTGATGTCCGCCGGCGGCCCGCGATCGCCTAGTACAGAGGCAGAATAGGGATCTGCCTTTGTAAACAAGGAAGATCCCCATTCTAATGCCCCGTACACACGGTCAGATTTTCCGATGGGAAATGTCCGATCGGAGCGTGTTGTCGGAAATTCCGACTGTGTGTGGGCGCCATCGGACATTTTCCATCGGATTTTCCGACACACAAAGTTGGACAGCAGGAGATAAAATTTTCCGACAACAAAATCCGATCGCGTCAATTCCGACCGTGTGTGGCCTGTTCCGACGCACAAAGTGCCACGCATGCTCAGAAGAAATTCCGACACGGGACAGCTCGTTCTGGTAAACTTAGCGTTCGTAATGGATAAAGCACTTTCGTCACGCTGCAATGTAAAAAATGGTTTATTACAGCGCACTCTCTTCTTCTTTATAATGTGACAAGAATTAAGTCGTTTTGATGCTCATATTCACACACACTTCTCACAAACTTTTTTCGTTACTATTTATCGGGATTCCCTCAATATATTTTGATTTCTCACATCTGACAACATATTTTTTATTTTTATTTTTTTACTTTAATGTAGAATCTTTTTTTGTGTTTCTCTTTTTATTTTTTTATTTTTTGGTGATTTTGATTTGTACTCCCGAAAATGTTTGTGTGTTTTTTGTGACAAGTTCCCACAACACCATTAATATGTTGTTCTATTTAATCTGTAGGAGGAGATTGTTTGGTGTTGTTGTCCCTTGTTAATTTCACATTGTACTTTAGAAATGTACCTGAATCGTCACCAACAAACTGTCCTTTTTGGATGAAAACACACACAGGAGAGTAGAATTTACCTAAAAATATTTTATTAAGGGGGTCACAACTATAAAAAAACAAAGAGGGAGGCAACGCTGGAGAAACTGCAGAAGTGGGCGAAGCCTTGGACTCCCAGGGCAGACATCAATTATTTAAAAGCAAAATTGGTGGCCTGAGGAGTCCTTATCTAAGGGAGGGCAGTCTGGTCCAGAAGTCCCAGAGATCTGGAAAGCAGCAGATGACATCTGTGTCCCCAGGCTGTGGTCATACGAGAGACTGCAGCTTCTGTCAGACCAGACTGAACCCAGGGCAATCACTCTGTGGTCTTCTTCCACGCTTCCTTCCAGGCTTTGGCTGTGGTGGTGGAGTTGTGGCAGCAGGAGGAGGAGGAGGAGGAGGATCGTCCCTCTCCATGACATCCGTCTTGGGTGTCAGTTCCCCACTCTCCCCCTTACGAAGGACTTTATAAATCAGGTCCTCAGAGATCTTGCGTTGGCCCTCCTGCATGCCCAGCAATTTGGTGGCAGCCATGCAGGCAAAGGCCTCTGCAGGACTGGGGAAGGCTCTGAGGGACGCCGAAGCCTCCTGGATCAGCCTGTACACTGAATCCTGCACAGGACTGGGAGTGGCCTTCCTGGCCCTTTTATATGGCAGGCGGAGGGGAGGGACCTGAGACTCAGTCAGGCTGCGACTTGTCCCTGGCTTCTCTTGGCTGACACTTAGCCCCGCCTCCTCCTGGCTGCCACTAATCCCCGCCTCCTCCTTACTGCCACATTCTACAACCTCCTCCTGGCTGAGGTCTTCCTGTGTATGAAAAAGGGACATAGTTTTAGTATTGTTTTCATCAATCACACACAATTGTCACCTCCTGACTGCTGACAAATATAACAGACTATCCTTCTGAGCCCAGCATTTTGCATTCTTGTCCCAATTTTGGGTGCCCACTACTGTCTATTGATATGTAAAACACTTTTTTTAATCAGCAATTAGTGATCAATAATAACATCTAGTAAACATCATTTCTTTATTGACCAGAAATCTGTAGAAGAATGCTATACCTGACTCCAGCTGGGCTCCTCCAATTCTTCCTGGCTGGAAGGCCCAGGTTGGACATCGGAAGCCTCAGCTGGTATGGAAGGAAGCGTGGAAGGAAGAGTGGAGAGGGATTCCCTGACTTCAGTGTGGTCTGACAGAAATCGCAGTCTCTCATAGTACCACAGCCTGGGGACATAAACACCATCTGCTGCAGCTCCGGATCTCTGGGAATCCGTGACCTTCTTGCGCTCCCTAAGATACGTGCTCCTCAGGCCACCAATTTTAGCTTTTAAATAGGGGATGGTTGCTGTGGGGACCACCGGCTTCACCAACTCCAGCAGTTTCTCCAGCGCTGCCTGCCTCTTCTGTTTATGGTTATAATGGGGGTGTCTCACCTGCCACAGACAGGGCAGCTCTCTGTACTTGTCAATAAACAGGGGCAGGAAATTGTGGTCGTTGAACCCATCCATTTTCTCTGCAAGACACAACACAAGACAAACCCTAATGTCAGGCCAAACTCCCCTAATCTTGTTACAATATAGGCTTCAATTTCGAAGCAGTATAGGCCCAAGTTTAGATCCTACCTTCATTAGCACGATCGGCGTCTCCGATGCTCCTTCCTCCGCTCACAGATCGTACGTAAGACGCGCGCGTTATGATTTATACACACTGCGCATGCGTATAACTCCGCCCGCCCCTGACGTTCTTTCTATTCTATTCCCCGCCCCTTTTTGTTCGGCGCAGTGGAGGAAGAGCACATGGCGGAGAGACAGCAGGATAGTGCTAATTATAGCAAGGAGAAGGAGGAGGAGGAAGAAAGGCTGGAGCCTGAAACGTCCCGATCCAGAAGGAGATTAAAGGACTCAAATATGTCCTTTGGGGAGATGTTGGAAATGGTGGACATCCTGAAGAAGGCCGACTATGATGGAAAGTATGGGCCTTACCCCAACCACAATGTCCGAAAGGCCAAGATCATGGCAAAAGTGGTCAGGAGTCTGCACCGGAAATTCGGGGTACGACGATCGAAAGATCAGCTCAGGAAGCGGTGGTCGGACCTGAAATTACGAGAACATGAGCAGTACAGAAAGATCCGGAGAGTGCTGCAAAAAAGTAAGTAGTTGTGCTGTGTTCCTATTGTTCTTGTGTTTATTACGTTCGTGCTGCTCCATGTGCTTTTAGGAACTGTTGTACATTTTAAAATGGCAACTTTCATGTTCATGGGCACATTATTCGTTCGGATCACACATTTTTTTTTCGGACTATAAAATACCATTGTTTAGCCCATATGCATTTGGCCACCATTTTGAGGCCCTATACTTGTCTTCAAAGAATTGGGTTGTGTAGATGGCTTTGTTACTAGAATGAAATGCAAACTAGATTGTGTGTAAGGAGAGGACACTGAGCAGCTGTTTTCACATCTGGACACTGGAGCACTAGTGTGGGACCCCAGAACACCCTTTTTATTAGGGGGGCCACACAGGTGCTCCAGTGTATACTATAGGGGGGGCTACATCTGTGAAGCTTGTACCAAACAGGTAAAGTATTGCAGCTTGACAAAGGACACTAAAAAAGCTACATCTTGGAACTCGGCTAAAATAGACAATTGTACCCCACTTCCAAGCAATGTTTCCTATTTATAGTTCTGCCATCAAATATCTGTGTGCTAATTATACCATTTTTGTTTGACATAGGGGAGAAAAGACTCGGAGGACACCCCTCATCCGAGGAGACCAGAGCCCCCCCCCTCTGGAAGAAGGGGAAATCCCCCCAACACAAGATGAGCAGGAGGAAGAAGACGTGGTGGAACTAGTCACCACAACAGGTGAGTGTCTGCGACCACAGGCTCAGATAAGAGATGGATGGCGGCATTTTTTTTAGACCTAATTTATTTTGGGGTTCCTCTCTTTTTAGGTGATCGTGAGGTTGTGGATGAAGATCCTTTCACATCCGAAAGTGCCCAGATCCTGATCGGGGAGATCATGGGGTGTAATTTACAATTGGAAAACATCAAGCAAAACATCAATGATGTTATTCCAAAATATAAAAACATCATTGATGTTTTGGGGCGAGTTTAAAGCCCCTCAAAATCACTTTCTTCTTTTGTCTGCTACAATGTGCTAAATGTTTTTGTGATTTTTCCCAAAGCCAAATTTGGAGGATGCACACAGTGTGCCAACATGTGCTATCTGCCATCACGGGAGATCAATGGACGCGTTTTGGGGGTGCAACTGCTTCCTCAATAATAAAGTAGCGTTGAGGAAGGGCTTTCTCCCCCAAAACACGTCCCTTGATCCCCCCTGATGGCAAATAGCACATGTTGACATTGGGAAATTGGTGTGCATCTTCCAAATTTGGCTTTTCCAGGGGTGATTTCCCCCCATCTGAACGCTATATCAAACACAGTTCCTAAATACTCATGTCTGATATTGCCTTCAAGTTCTACCAAATGTGAACTTTGTAAGATCAAGATTTGTGTCTTTCTTGTGGGTTTTACACAGGCCTGTTTTCTATAAAATGCACATTTTGATTTTGGATAATGACACCACAAAATATGTTATACAACAAACCTGTTGGTTTGTCAGAAAAACCTTTGGTAAATGCACATGTGATTGTGCTGGTATTAAAAAGATTGTTCATCAAGAATGTGTGGATTATTGTCTCAACGCTACAACACTTTTGGGGTGATGTAATTGTTGTTTTATGAGAAAATGGGGGTAATTTCCTAAGGGCAAATCCACTTTGCACTACAAGTGCAGTTTCAGTGCAGTTGCAAGTGCACTTGTAGTGAAAAGTGTCTTTGCATTTAGTAAATAACAGCCAACAGTGCTTTGTATAAGGTTACACAATCACGACATTTTCTGCACTCCACACATTTCTGTCAGGGTCAGCTCAAACAAACACAAGCAGTAAATGTCCACAAAGAAGAGCCTGGGGGGAGATGCCTGTCGAGAACTTGAGGTCCTGCAGGCTTCTCCCTGTGGCCAAATACCGCAAGGTAGCGACCAACCTCTGCTCCGGAGTGATGGCTTGCCTCATGCAGGTATCCTGCCTGCTGATATAGGGGGTCAGCGAAGCCAACAAACGGTGAAATACGGGGTCCGTCATCCTGAGAAAGTTCCTGAAATCGTCAGGATTATTCTCACAGATCTCACGGAGCAAAGGCATATGACAGAACTGGTCACGCTGAAGCAACCAATTCTTGGTCCATGAACTCCTCCTCGCCCTGTTCATGGACTGGACTTGTGTCAAGGTCAGGACCCCAACACCAAGCCCCCGCACAGCACGAACTGTACGAGGAGTACGCATACGAAACATGTCTAGAAAACGGTCGGCTGCTCAGAACGAAGTAACAGAACGCACTGAAGAACAGCAAGGCCTGTGAAGAGTGACCTGAAAAACAGCAACGAGCGGACAAGATCGCACAGAAAACTCCGATACGAACTGACTGCACGCACTGAAGAGCAAATACAAACCCACAAGCACAAACTGAACGGCAGAAAACGATCTGAAAGCCACGAGTCTGAAAAAGCGCGAATCGTCTCTCACCAAACTTTTACTAACACGAGATTAGCAAAAGGAGCCCAAAGGGTGCCTCGCTTGGTTCTGAACTGGCCTTTTCTAGTCTCGTCGTATGTGCTTGACGTCACCGCGTTCTTGTCGATCGGAAATTCCGACAACTTTGTGCGACCGTGTGTAGGCAAAACAAGTTTGAACCAACATCCGTAGGAAAAAATCCGAGGATTTTGTTGTCGGAATGTCCGAACAAAGTCCGACCGTGTGTACGGGGCATAACAGTGGACATGTCAGAGATCTTCTGTTCCCATTGATCAGGAAGAGTGATCTCTGTCATGTCCCTGGCAGCCCATCCCCCCTACAGTTAGAACACACAGAGGGAACACAGTTAACCCCTTGATCGCTCCCTAGTGTTAACCCCTTCCCTTCCAGTGTCATTTATACATTGATCAATGCATTTTTATAGCTCTGATCAATGTAATACTGTCACTGGTCCCCAAAAAGTGTCATTTGGGGTCAGATTTGTCCACCAAAATGTCGCAGTCCCGCTAAAAATTGCAGATCGCCGCCACTACTAGTAAAAACAATAAAAAAAAATAAAAGTCCCTCAATCTATCCTCTATTTTGTAGACATAATATCTTTTGCGCAAACCAATCAATATACGCCTATTAAATTTACCTACACTAGTTGCACACTAGATGATGCTCCACCCCACCTCTGAAACGGCCATGTCTTCATTGGCCCGTAAAAACACAAAAATGGCTCTTGCATCTAGGAGCAAGTGCATCCCATATGAAAAATTGGTAGGGGAAAAGGGAACAAACTTGGAAAGGGCTATGTATACATAAATAAAAAATAGAGTATGTTCATTTGGTTTTTATACAGCAGCAAATACATAGAGTATCCTAACTACAGCTCTCTGCAGCTAGCAAACATCAGTACAGAAACATATATACAAGCAATTTTCACATTACCAATAAGCATTTTTCAAACAGAGCACTTCCCCCTAAAGGAAAACCCTCCCAGCAGAACTTTTACAGTTGGCAAAAGTCTTTAAAAAAAGTCTTTAAGGCAATATTGAGGAGGAGTTCCTCCACAATAGCAGTCTCCTAGCAGTAATCTAGGCCTCTCCCAGGTCTTCTTCTCTGGATCACATCTTTGAAGGAAAGGTGGGTGACTCTGATCCAGTGTTAGTCCACTTAAAAAGTAAGGGCAAGGGTAACAGATCTCTCCTTGCAATCACAGCAGCAGCTGCCATCCATTTCTTGTGTCTTTGGGTTGGAATCCTGCATCAGCCCCTTTTTAACAGTACAGTTTAGGATTTAGAAGCCTTGTAATTTCTCCCTGGGAATTCTGTGTGGCCACTGAATAACTCCGGTTGGACCATCTGGCCTTGACGTTCACCACACAATCCCTGTAGATGGCCTGTCTCAGATTCCACTCTTGTCTGATGTCTTGGAACCAAGCCCAAACTTTTGGATTATGAGGCCTCTTTTGGGATTTGGGGACATGAAGATAGTTTCAAACCAACTCTTCCTCCCACTGGGTATTGGGTGCCTCAATAGTGTCCATAATATCCCTGGGGACATAAGGGAGGTCCAATCCCCACTCCAATGCGGTTGTTCTCTGTACTTTTCACTGAAGCCTGGAGAATCTGGGGAGCTCATTTACCTTGCCTTGCCCTGGGAGAACACATGCCTGTGGAGACCGGGTGATCCAGTTTGTAGGCTTTGTTCTGGGCCTCTGTCCTCCCCGCCTGGACCTGATGTTGGGCATAGGCCCAGTCTAATTGCAGTCCATAAGCACAGGACAACAGCTGATACATTTCTGTTGCCCATTCTGCCTTTTCAGGGGTAACAGACCTCTCCAACTGTTGAACCTCCCCTTCGGATGGTCCTGCCTGCAGATCTCTGATATCCTGAGTGTTCCCTAAGTCCCATTCCTTTTTAGACTCACTCTCTGGAGACCACTCCACATCTGCTTCCAGGGGCCCAAACTCCAGTCTGAGTGATCTCCCCACCACTGTCACTCCTCAAAAGCTCACCTGGAGAGGACTCCCCTGAATCTGGCTCCCTTCACACAGGGCTGACTGGGTGCACTGGAACAGCTGGGTTCTCTGATACAACTGCCTGCTCCTGTTGAACAGCACTGGTGGGCACCGACCTCTCAGCAATGTTTCTTCTTGGATTGTGAGTGGTGGTGGGCTTCCAGCCTCTGCCATGGGTGTACTTCATCTTCATGGGGAATCTCTGCCCTCAACCCTGCTCTGTATCCACTTCCCAGCTCTGAACTGCTGCAAACCTCTGGCCTCTTCCATAGTAGTAGTGGTGCCAGATGCCTAATTGATTGCACACCTCTTGATCTCCTCCAGCTGACCAGGATTCCTCTCTCCACTCAATGCACAGTCCTGATTTTAGATCCACTGTGTATGTGACTGGTGGCAGGTCACTGGGCACCAACTTCACCAGTGGCTCCTCAGAGTGCCCTCACTTCAGCCAAGCCATAATAGCTGTGGTGTGTCTTTTTCCTGTAGGACACAGCAGGCACAATCTCTACACACCATTGATCATGTTGAGAGCGAGTCCTCCCGGTATTCCAAACACACAATCCACCATCTGACATTCTAGCACTGCTCCCTGCACAAAGTTTGGAACCATACTGCATGTTTGCAGGCGACACGCCTTGTTGCTTCTCTCTCTCTCATTTCCATGTGTTGGGTGTACTGGGCTTACCTTGAACTGTAACCCCTCCCCTCAACCAGACACTCTGGCACCAGCAGCTCTGATAAACAGGACTGTTCCCGCGCTGGCTGTAACCCCTTCACAGCCAAACTGAACTGTGCAGGAGTAGTTTCTGGACAAGAACACACAGACAGTCCATGTGTACTGACATTTGCAGGACTTGTCTGGGCATAACACTTGGTCCCAGCACTGATTAGACAACTGGGTGTTGATAGTAGTGATGACCTGTGGTAGTTGCTATGGGCAACAGCAAAGGGTGTAACACATGTCCCACTGATTTGAGCAGGTGTTTGTACCGGACAATCTTTAGCCTCAGCCATTGTTGGATGACTGAGACACATAAAGATGACAGCAACATAGTAACTTGCCCCGGTTGCTATGGATGACGACAGCAGGTGAATCAATGCATTCTCCACTGAGGTTAGCAGGATGCATAAACACACAGTCATTAATTCCAGCCATTGTTAGGCACTGCACATTGACAATGACAGCCAACCATGGTTGCCATGGGCGATAACAAACAGCATAGCACAGGTCTTACTGACATTAGCAGGGTTTACAGAAAGATGTACATCCCAGCCATGATTGGGCAACTGGATGACAGTTGCAATCCCCTGACACATGACAGCCCGCTGTGGTTGCGCAACAGCTTGCATATAACACAATTTTCACTGAGATAAGCAGCTTAAAACATAGCACAGTCTTTTGCTCCAGCCACATCTAGGCAGCAGAAAGACTCTTTTATAGGGATGAGCTGAACACCCCCCCGGTTCGCACCAGAACATGCAAAAAGACAAAAAGTGTGTGCAAACACACAAACATCATTAAAGTCTATGGGACACGAATGTGAAAAATCAAAAGTGTTCATTTTAAAGGCTTATATGCAAGTTATTGTCATAAAAAGTGTTTGGGGACCCGGGTCCTGCCTAACTATGCAAAAAAGTTTTTAAAACTGCAGTTTTTTTCAGGAGCAGTGATTTTAATAATGCTTAAAGTGAAACAATAAAAATGAAATATTTCTTTAAATATCGTGCCTGAGGGGTCCCCTTAGTCTGCCTGTAAAGTAGCGCAACTTTGCCATGTTTATAACAGTACCGCAGAAAAGGGAAAAAAAATTACCTAAAATTGCTTTTGGCTGTAATGTATTGCGGGATCCCAGCAATATACATAAAAAATCATTGAAAAAAACTGTGTGGGTCCCCCCCAGTCCATACCAGGCCCTTAGGGTCTGGTATAGATATTAAGGTGAATCCCATGCCAAAATGTAAAAAAAATGGCATTGGGGTCCCCTTCAAAATCCATACCAGACCCTTATCCGAGCATGCAACCTGGCAGGCTGCAAGAAAAGGGGGGTGAGAGACCACCCCCCGAAGCATACCAGGCCACATAACCTTAACATGGGGAGGATGTTTTGGGGTCCCCATGTTGATGGGGACAAGCGCCTCATCCCCACAACCCTTGTCCGGTGGTTGTGGGGGTCTGTGGGTGGGGGGCTTATAAGAATCTGAAAGCCCCTTTAACAAGGGGGCCCCCAGATCCCACCCCCCTATGTGAATGGGTATCAGGTACATTGTACCCCTACTCATTCACCAAAAAAAGTGTCAAAAAGTAAAAACGACAGGAGACAGCTTTTGACAATTCCTTTATTAAAAATGGGAGGCGTCCCGCCGACTGCTGTCTTTTCTCTGTGACATCTCTTATATAGGCAAGGGCGGGGCCACCCGCTGATGTAACCGAATGACACCGCCCGCCTCTGATGGCAAATGACATCAGAAGGGGCGGGGTCACTCGGTTAAGTTACCGGGTGTCCCCTCCCTTGCCTATATAACAGCTGTCACAGCCAAGAGACAGCAGTTGGCAGGACACATCTTATCGAGGCAGAGGTTTTTTTGTTTCTATTTTTCGGGTCCATGGGCGCCATGAACTTGGATGGACATTGCGGGACTTGTAAAAAACTTTGTATTGTGGTTTTTATTTTATGACACTTTTTTTGGTGAATGGGTAGGGGTACAATGTACCCCTACCCATTCCCATGGGGGAGACGGGATCTGGTGGCCCCTTGTTAAAGGGAGCTTCCAGATTCTGATAAGCCCCCTGCCCGCAAACCCCTACAACCACTGGCAAGGGTTGTGGGGATGAGGCCCTTGTCCCCATCAACATAGGGACAATGTGCTTTGGGGTCCCATGTTGAGGGCATGTGGCCTGGTACGGTTCTCTTGCCCCCCCTTTTCCTGTGGCCTGCCAGGTTGCATGCTCAGATAAGGGTCAGTATTATAAACTGTGTACACCACCTGAAGTGTATTAGAAACTGTACACACTGTATTATATATTTGTAGCACCCTGGAGTTTAGACAGGGTTGCTCCTACTCTTGCACTTCAGGTATGTGAAGGCTCAGGATTAGGGATGAGCTTTGTGATTGAGTCAAACCCATGTTCGACTCGAACATTGTGTGTTCGGTCGTTCGCCGAATTATGAACGACATGGGCCGTTCACACCAAATTCGAGTGGCGCGTCACGGCCCATAATTCACTGCGGCATCGCAGTGCATTGCTGGCTGATGATTGGCCAAGCATGCACTATGACCCGCATGCTTGGCCAATCACAGCGCCGTCTGAACAGAGAGCCGTAATTGGCCAAAGCCAAGGAGGCTTTAGCCAATTATGGCTCAGGGGGTTTAGTACACGCCCCACATTATATAAGGCCTCCTACACGGCGGCCCTGTGTAGTGTGTTCCGGCGTTCAGATAGAGAGAGAGAGACAGACAGTGTCATTTGATTTAAGTTAGATAGAGTAGGCATGTCGAGTCAGTTAGCTGCAGTTACAGTGTATTGTGTATAGGGATGAGCTTCGAGTTCGAGACGAACTCATGTTCGACTCGAACATTGGCTGTTCGCAAGTTCGCCGAACAGCGAACAATTTGGGGTGTTCGCGGCAAATTCGAATGCAGCGGAACACCCTTTAAAAGTCTATGGGAGAAATCAAAAGTGCTAATTTTAAAGGCTTATATGCAAGTTATTGTCATAAAAAGTGTTTGGAGACCTGGGTCCTGCCCCAGGGGACATAGATCAATGCAAAAAAAGTTTTAAGTTTTTTCAGGAGCAGTGATTTTAATAATGCTTAAAGTCAAACAATAAAAGTGTAATATCCCTTTAAATTTCGTAGCTGGGGAGTGTCTATAGTATGCCTGTAAAGGGGCACATCTTTACCGTGTTTAGAACAGTCTGACAGCAAAATGACATTTCAAAGGAAAAAAAAACATTTAAAACTACTCCCGGCTATTGCATTGCCGGTCCGACAATACACATAGAAGTTCATTGATAAAAACGGCATGGGAATTCCCCACGGGGGAACCCCGAACCAAAATTTAAAAAAAAAATTACGTGGGGGTCCCCCTAAATTCCATACCAGGCCCTTCAGGTCTGGTATGGATATTAAGGGGAACCCCAGCCAAAATTTAAAAAAAAAATTACGTGGGGGTCCCCCTAAAATTCCATACTAGACCCTTATCCGAGCACGCAACCTGGCAGGCCGCAGGAAAAGAGGGGGGACAAGAGAGCGCCCCCCCTCCTGAACCGTACCAGGCCACATGCCCTCAACATTGGGAGGGTGCTTTGGGGTAGCCCCCCAAAACACCTTGTCCCCATGTTGATGAGGACAAGGGCCTCATCCCCACAACCCTGGCCGGTGGTTGTGGGGGTCTGCGGGCGGGGGGCTTATCGGAATCTGGAAGCCCCCTTTAACAAGGGGACCCCCAGATCCCGCCCCCCCCTGTGTGAAATGGTAAGGGGGTACAAAAGTACCCCTACCATTTCACTAAAAAAACTGTCAAAAATGTTAAAAATGACAAGAGACAGTTTTTGACAATTGCTTTATTTAAATTCTTCTTCTTTCTTCTATCTTCCTTCATCTTCTTCTTCTTCTTCTTCTTCTTCTTCTTCTTCTTCTGGCTCTTCTGGTTGTTCCTCCGGTGTTCTTGTCCAGCATCTCCTCCACGGCGTCTTCTATCTTCTTCTCCTCGGGCCGCTCCGCACCCATGGCATGGGGGGAGGCTCCCGCTCTTCTCTTCATCTTCTTCTTCATCTTCTTCTTCATCTTCTCTTCTTCATCTTCTTCTCCAGGCCGCTCTGCACCCATGCTGGAACCGTCAGAAGCGGAGACGCGTCACACAGCGGGTGCCAGCATGGGTGCGGAGCGGCCCGGAGAAGAAGATGAAGAAGAGAAGAAGATGAAGAAGAAGATGAAGAAGAGAAGAAGATGAAGAGAATAGCGGGAGCCTACCCCAATGCCATGGGTGCGGAGCAGCCCGAGGAGAAGAAGATAGAAGACGCCGTGGAGGAGATGCTGGACAAGAACACTGGAAGAAGAACCAGAAGAGCCAGAAGAAGAAGAAAATGAAGGAAGATAGAAGAAAGAAGAAAGAAGAAAGAAGAAGCATTTAAATAAAGGAATTGTCAAAAACTGTCTCTTGTCATTTTTAACATTTTTGACAGTTTTTTAGTGAAATGGTAGGGGTAAGTACCCCCTTACCATCTCACACAGGGGGGGCGGGATCTGGGGGTCCCCTTGTTAAAGGGGGCTTCCAGATTTCGATAAGCCTCCCACCCGCAGACCCCCACAACCACCGGCCAGGGTTGTGGGGATGAGGCTCTTGTGTAGGCTCATTGAAGTATTTCCAGTTACTGTACTGTGTACCCCGCACAGTCTCACCTACAGTATAGCTACCTGCAGCCAAGTGCTTGTGTAGGCTCATTGAAGTATTTCCAGCTACTGTACTGTGTACCCTGCACAGTCTCACCGACAGTATAGCAATCTGCAGCCAGGTGCTTGTGTGGGCTCATTGAAGTATTTCCAGCTACTGTACTGTGTACCCTGCACAGTCTCACCTACAGTATAGCAACCTGCAGCCAGGTGCTTGTGTAGGCTCATTGAAGTATTTCCAGCTACTGTACTGTGTACCCCGCACAGTCTCACCTACAGTAAAGCTACCTGCAGCCAGGTGCTTGTGTAGGCTCATTGAAGTATTTCCAGTCACTGTACTGTGTACCCTGCACAGTTGCACCTACAGTATAGCTACCTGAAGACAAGTGCAGGTGTTAGCATACTAATAATACTACAGGCAGGCAGTTGATTCTGCTAGCTGCAGTATAATCAGTATATATATACATCCCAGTTTTGTGCAGCTACATCTCACTGCAGGCCAATAGTATGTCTGGAAGGCCAACAAGGAGAGGCAGACAGTCACAAGCCAATAAAAGAGGGCAAGCAGGCTCTGTGTCTAGAGGCAACAGTGCTGGTCGTGGACACGGAGCATCCTCATCAGCACGTGGCCGTGGGACACACTTGGCCTTTTTTTTGGCAGCTGGCCGTGTTGAGCCGCAACATGCGCAAGACTTGGTCGAGTGGATGACCAAGCCATCCTCATCCTCCTCATCCTCTCTCACCCAGGCTCAGGGTATTTTGTCTGGAAAAGCAGCTGCCAACGCAGCCTCTTCCCTTGGCTCAATGGCATCAGTGACTCCTTCCCTAGCCCCACCATGTCCTCCTGAGGAGTCCCTCAAACTGTTTGATCACAGTATTGGGTACATGCTCCAGGAGGATGCCCAGCGTTTTGAAGGCTCTGATGATGATACTGAGCTAGATGAAGGCAGTAACGTGAGCACGGACAGAGGGGATGCCCAAGAAGGACAGCAATCTGGCAGTCATGTTCCCCCTGCTGCAGCATGCTGCCAGGTTTGCTCCAGTGATGAGGAGGGAGGGGATGATGAGGTCACTGACTCAATGTGGGTGCCTGATAGGAGAAAGTAGGAGGAGGCACATCACCAACGAGGCAGGATGCCCTCCAGGGGCCAGCCTAAGGGCAGCACACTGACTGCATCACACCGCAGAGCTCTGCATGTGCAGGGCGCTGCTGTCTCTGCGCGTTATTCCAAAAGTTCTTTGGTGTGGGCCTTTTTTACGACGAGTGCATCTGATCCCACCGCTGCTATTTGCAACATATGTCTTAAGCGTATCTTGTGTGGCCAAAACATCTCCCGTTTGGGCACCACATTCTTGACCAGACATATGTTGACCTGCCATGCAGTTCATTGGCAAGCGTACCTAAAAGACCCACACCAAAGAACAAAGAGGACCTCTCCTTGCTCCTCATCAGCTGAGATCTCCAACCCCACTATACCTTCAGTCCTCTCTGAGACCTGCACTGAGAGTGTAGAATTAGGTGTGTCACAGCCAAGTACTTGTGGGCAATCTGCTTTCGGTACACCAATGTCAGATTGTACCAGGCATATTTCCCTGCCCCAGCTGCTGCACCACAGAAAGAAGTTCGCTCCCAGCCATCCACATGCCCAGCGGTTGAATGCTAGCTTGGCAAAATTGCTAGCACTTCAACTGCTGCCTTTTCAGTTGGTAGACTCTGCCCCCTTCCGTGAGTTTGTGGAATGTGCGGTTCCTCAGTGGCAGGTTCCCAAACGCCACTTTTTCTCATGTAAGGTGATTCCGGCTCTCTACCGGCATGTGGAAGGCAATGTCTTGGCCTCTCTGGACAGGGCGGTCAGCGGCAAGGTGCATATTACCGCTGACTCATGGTCCTACAGGCATGGACAGGGACCTTACCTAAATTTCATGGCACATTGGGTGACTCTGCTGGCAGCTGGGAAGGATGCAGGACAAGGTGCAGTAGTGTTGGAGGTTGTTCCGCCACCACGCCTCCAAAATGCCACTACTGGTGATTCTGACACACCTCTGTCCTCCACCCCCTCTTCTTCTTCTTCCTCCATGGCCTCTTCCTGTGCTTTGTCCTCGGAACCAGCGGTGCTCCATAGGCGTTCAAGGGGCTACGCAAGTACGCAGGCCAAAAGATGCCATGTGGTTCTTGAGCTGGTGTGCTTGGGGGACAGGAGCCACACTGGGGCAGAGGTTCTGTCAACTCTGCAGGGGCAGGTTCAGAGGTGGTTGACGCCACGCCAACTTAAGGCAGGAATGGTGGTTTGCGACAATGGCACCAACCTCCTCTCCGCCCTCCGACAGGGACAAATGACCCATGTGCCCTGTTTGGCTCACGTCCTTAACTTGGTGGTGCAGCAGTTCTTGGGCAGGTACCCAGGCTTACAGCATGTCCTGAGGCAGGCCAGGAAAGTCTGTGCGCATTTCATATAATGCCAGTGCTCGGCTGGCAGACCTCCAAAAGTAATTTAGATTTAATAATTCTTTATTGGATTTTCAGAAAAAGGTACATACATGTCATGACCAAACCAATAGTATTAGCAGGAACAGATGTTCCATCTAGAAACAAGCTATTTTTACAGATAACAATGTGTAAAATAAAAGTAAACAGCAACATTTCAAATGGGTTGGCTGAAGCAGGTAGTCGAGTAAGGAGAGAATCTAGATGGAGAGGGGGGTGGGATGGGGAGGGGGAGAGAGGAATTGGGTTATAGGGAGTTGGGGGGGGGGGGGCAGGGCACCAGCTGATAAGAGATAAAGACAGAAATGTTCATATCAATTCAATTACACTTGAACAGTACATTTTGGGTGTCGTAACCACAAAGCCATATGTTTTTGGACAGTTACATTTTTCCTAGCCACTATCCTTTCCATTTCGCACTGGAAGTTGAAATCAGCGACAGTACTAGAAATGGAGGGGACTGTGGTGGTTTTCCATAGTCTGGTGATGTTTAATTTAGCGGCATATAGTAGGTGGAGAATTACACATCTAGCTTGAGGTGGAAATTTTTCTATGCCAATGTGTAAGAGAGCCAGGGCAGGAGTCGGGGAGCATGAAATCCCAGTGATGGAGGAGATCAGAGCAAATACTTGGTTCCAGAAAGAGCTCAAGGATTTGCAAAACCACAGCGTATGTGCAATGGAGCCTATACTGCCGCAATTTCTCCAGCAGGATGGTGATTGGCCTGGATACATTTTAGACAGTCGGTAGGGGGTGAGATACCATCTGTGAATGGTCTTTTGGTAGGATTCCCAGTGGTTTGAGCAGCGAGACGCTTTATGAGTTTCTGTGAATGCTCGTTGCCACTGGGTTTGGGTGAGGGGGACTTTCAACTCCTCCGCCCATTTGTTTAGGGAGTGCACTTGGGAGCACGGTCGAGTGTCGCTGAGACATGAGTACATCAGGGAGATACCTCTACTGGGGCATGGAGTAGTGGAGTAGTAGTGGTAGATTGGTACAGGGATATTCACTGTGGAGGGTAGTTTAACAAGGTTTAGGAAGTGTGAGATTCGCATGTATGTGAAAGCTTCTGAGCTTGGGAGTTTGAATTTGACTTGGAGAGATTCAAATGTAAGCAGCGAACCATGACCTCTCAAGTCGCCAATGGTCAGAATACCAGCGGATTGCCACTTGGAGAGGTTCAGATCAGGGATGCAGAGGGATATGGCTTTTAATGGTATCGGTAGAGTTCTACTAGGTGAGTTTTGCGGGTAAATATTTAAAAGTTTTCTCCAAGCCAACATGGAGGCAGATATCATTGGGTTAATTTTCCGAGGGGCCGGAGAGTATCCAGCTGTCATTAGTAAGAGGTAGTCTGTCAAGGTAGCGGGTTGTGCATAAGAAGCTTCTATGCCGGACCATATTTTTTCGGGTGTAGGATGCCACCAATAGTAAATTTGGTCTAAGACTGAGGCATAGTAGTAGTTGTCGATATTGGGTAAGCCCATTCCCCCTTGGTCCTGGCGTCTAGTGAGAATGTAGCCAGCACATCTAGGTGGTTTAGAATTCCAAATATATTTGGTCAGTTGACTTTGGATTGAGGACAGGAGAGAGCGGGGAAGAGGCAGAATGAGTGTTCGGAATAAGTAAAGCAGCTTGGGCAGTATGATCATTTTAAAGGAAGCTATACGATCTAAGGTAGAGAGGCCTGTGCTGCGCAGAGATTTTAGTAGGGCAGGTAAGTTTCGAGAGAAGGTAAGGTAGTTTAAGTCAATCAGTCGTTTTGGGTTGGGGGAAATCTGAATTCCCAAATATGAGATAGATGTGCTCGCCCACATGTAGGGCAAGGTAGATTTCAACCGGGCAGTCATTTGTGGTGGCAGGAGTATGGGGAGGAGTGTAGATTTTGTGGTATTTAGTTTATAGTAGAATACAGAGCTAAATTGGTGGAGGGTGTCTTGAATTTTTTGTATGGACTGAATGGGATTAGTGATCATCAGGATCACGTCATCGGCAAATAAGCTAATTTTGTGATCTGTGCCATCATGGGGAATACCTGTTATTAGTGGATCGGATCTAATTTTGGATGCCAAGGGTTCCATCAGCAAGGTAAAGATAAGTGGGGAGAGGGGGCACCCCTGTCGTGTGCCGTTGGTAATCTCGAAAGGGGTGGATAGAGTCCCTCCCGTGAGTACTTTAGCTGATGGGTTGGAGTATAGGGACAAAATTACAGCTTGAAACCACCCTGTAATACCAAATTTAGTCAACACTGCTTGAAGAAAAGACCAGTGGACTCTATCAAACGCCTTCTCTGCATCAAGGGATAATAGCAGAGAAGGCGTTTGAGTGTGTGCGGCATGTTGAATGAGGTTGAGGACTCTCCTGGTTGCGTCAGGGGCTTGTCTACCCAGGACGAACCCAACCTGGTCCGGATGTACTAGCTCAGGGAGGAACACCATCAGTCTGTTGGCAATAACTTTAGCAAGTAGCTTGATATCGGTGTTCAAGAGCGATATTGGTCTATAGTTAGAGGCAGCAGAGGTATCCTTCCCAGGCTTTGGGATGGTGGATATGATTGACCTTAACATATCAGTAGGTAGGGAGCCCGAGGAGCCAGCAGCATTGAAGAGGTCCGTCAGTCTAGGGACTAAGGTGTCGGCAAATATTTGTAAAAGACATTGGTGAAGCCATCCTCTCCTGGAGCTTTATGCAGAGGGAGAGCCTTGATTGCTCTAAGGACTTCCTCTGGAGTGAATGGTTTAGAGATATAGTCGAATTGGGACTTAGATATTTTGGGGAGATTTATCGGGGTGAGAAAGTTTTGTATTTGTTCTGTAGTTGGTTGTGGGGTGAGAGGGTCATGTTTTAGATTATATAGGGATGCATAATATTCACTGAATGCGTTAGCAATTTCCTGAGGGTTGGTTAAGAGTCGTTTTGAAGTAGGGTGATGGAGAGATAGAATTTTGGCTTTCATACGTTGGGCCTTAACTTGTTTTGCTAGAATTGACCCGGCTCTGTTGCCTAGGGCATAGTAATTGGCCTTTGAGAATTTAAAGTTGTGCTCAAATTTGTGGAGTAGGAGAGCGCGTAATTTCTGTCGGAGCTCCAGGAGCTGGGTGGCTTGTGTGTGAGAGGGAGAGGATTTGTTTGTTTTTTCTATGTTAGATATTTGGGACATGACCTCGTCAATCTGCTGGGTCCTCAGGCGTCTCGCTCTTTTACTCATTTTTATAAAAATTCCTCGAAGGTACGCTTTGTATGTTGACCAGAGTACAAATTTGTCAGTGTCAGGCAGTTCATTTTGTTCGAAGAAGGAGTGGTGCTCGGCTTCAATTTCTTGTCGAACTTTAGGGTCTTCTAACAAGGAGGGGTCTAGTCTCCAAAGTCTCTGAGGTCCAGGTCGTTGATTGCCCAGGGATATGGAAATAGGGGCATGGTCTGACCATGATATTAGGCCAATGTCAGATTGCGTGACGTTTTGCAGGGTCCATTTATCTACTATGAAGGCGTCAAGTCTTGAGTAAGATAGCTGTGAGTGAGAAAAGTATGTGTAGTCGCGTTCTGAGCCGTGTTGTGCTCTCCACACATCAAAGAGATCTAGGTCGTGGAGTAGAGGGTTCAAAGCCGGCCGGCTTTGGCCTTTGGTAGTAGAGGCATCTATGGAGGGATCGCCAACTATATTGAGGTCGCCTCCCATTATTATGATTCCTTTGCGCAGGCTGTTGACCTTCTTGTAGAGGCGTCGGAAGAAGCGGAGTTGTCTGGAATTAGGTCCATATATATTGACCAAGGTGTAGGTGGTTTGAGCAACGGTACAGATGAGTATCAGGTATCGGCCCTGCGGATCAGCATAGGTGTGATGGTGCTGGAACTGAAGGGTGTCTCGGACAACTGTCATCACTCCATTTTTCTTCTTTGGGCCCGAGGCGAAGAAGACAGTTTCGTATCCCTTAAGTCTAAACTTAGGGGTTTTGGATTCCGCAAAGTGCGTCTCCTGTAGGAATGCAATGTCTGCATGTTGTTTTGTCAGTTCTTTTTGTAGATTGGCTCGTTTGTGTGGGCTGTTCAGGCCCCTGACATTCAGGGATGTCAGTTTTATCAGCATTGTAAGGCAGTCAGCGGTAATTCTTTATGGCAGGACTTCAATAGTAGGTATGGGGTTTCTCCGATAGAATCAGGTAATGGCTAAGGGGTGTGGCCCAGGGGGAACAGGATATTTCGGTTCGCCTATATGCGGGCTGTGGTAGTAAGCAATAATCAGCGGGATGCTGGTGTGGAACAGGGCAGGGAATAAAAAAGAAGAGCCCGTTAGGAATACGGGTTCAATGTACAGAGTAACTGCTAACAACTTGAAACGGGGGGGATTTCCTCCAGTGGCGTCTCGGAACACAGAGCCAGTGGAGTGAAAGAGAGGCTTGGGAGAGGCAGTAATCCGCTGCAGCCCGGCTTGTATAAAGTAGGGTCAAATGTGCGGACGGGATAATTCAGGCATCTTGAAGTGACCAGTCAGCTTCCATTTGCGAAGGAGGTGAAGGAGGAGGACGTGGAGTTTCCTCAGGGATTATGCGCCAGAGCCGCAGAAGTTGTAGGCCAGCTTGCAGCGTGCGCACAGCATGGGTTGTGCCCTGGTATGTGATCAGCAATTTAGTGGGAAACCCCCATTTGTACTGTATATGGTGGTTTTGGAGTGCTTTAGTGATCGTGGCGAGTTGTCGACGATTCTCCATAGTTGCCTTAGATAGATCTGTGTACAGCGCAATTGCAGTGAACGGATCAGGAAGGTTTGGGGACCTCTTGGCGGCAAACATCACTTTTTCCTTAGTGCTGTAGAAATGTATGCGTGCTAATACATCTCGAGACTTCTCAGGTGGGAGGTGAGATGGCTTTGGGAGCCTATGGGCTCTATCAATTTCCAGATCTCTATCGGATAACTCAGGTACTAGCGCTCGCATTAGAGATTGCAGGAATCGCACCAGATCAGGTTGCGGTACCGATTCGGGTATGTTGCGGAACTTAATATTGTTCCTGCGTGAACGGTCTTCGAGATCCGCCAATTTAAGGTTGATCGTCTGCAAGTCTGCCTCATGTTCTGTGCATACTTCCACGGTATCATTATGGGCTGTGAGGAGATCAGACATTTTGTTTTCTATGTAATGCAGACATTGGTCCTGTTGCTGTACTACAGTAGCCAGCGAGGACACTGCAGCCGAGAGATCAGTGTACAGGGTCTGTTTAAGGGAGATGAGCATGTTTTTCATTGTTTGCTCAGAGATGGGCTGGTCTGAGGCAGGGAAGTTATCAATGGCTGCAGGATGCTGTACATTAGGAGGAGGCAGGATGAAAGGTATGCTGGTGTTCTGACCTGGGGCATCCTCCTCTCTCCTGGGCTTAGATTTGACTGGAGAGGCAGAGGCAGGAGAGCGGGGGGGAGAGTACTCACAATTTGTAATCGTGGGATAGCCTGGGCGTTGTGATCCGCCGCCGCCAGCGTGAGGTGATAGCTGAGCAGGGAATCTGTGTGAAGTGCCGGCGCCATCTTGTCCCCCTCCCGCTCCGGCCAGACAGAAGAAGTCCGTCAGCTTCTGAGGCATGGGGATCTGTTTCCTTCGTTTCAGCATGATGCCTGACTGATGAGGAAGTGGTTGTGGGTTCGGTCGGGTGATTTTCATCCCGTTTTTAGCGCTGTGGAGCCGCTAATAGCCGGGTGCTGTGCGGAGCAGAGATTCTAAGCAGCCATTCACGGTGCTGGCAAGCCACGCCCTCCTCCAAAAGTAATTTAACCTGCCCAAGAACCGCCTAATCTGTGACATGCCCACCAGGTGGAACTCAATGTTGGCCATGCTGCAGCGGCTGCACATGCAGCAGAGGGCCATCGATGAGTACCTGTGCGACTATGGCACCAGGACAGGGTCAGGGGAGCATGGCTTTTTTTCCCCATGCCAGTGGGCCATGATCAGGGATGCATGCACTGTCCTGTCACCATTTGAGGAGGCCACGAGGATGGTGAGCAGTGACAGTGCATGCATCAGTGACATTGTCCACCTTGTCCACCTGTTGGAGCACACGCTGCGTGGAATAATGGACAGGGCACTTGAGGCAGAACAGAGGCAGGAAGAGGAGGACTTCCTTAGCTCTCAAGGCCCCCTTTATCCAGACAGTGTTCCCGATCACACAGGAAGAGGACGAGGAGGAGGAGGAGAATTGTGTCAGCATGGCAGTGGAGCCTGGTACTCAGCATCAGCAGCAGTCTTTAAGGGATCATTTACAGTCCCAAGAAACACATGGACTTGTACGTGGCTGGGGGGAGGTGGCTGCGGATCATGACATCCTTAGTGACCCAGAGGAATCCGGACCGAATGCCTCAGCAAACCTACGCTGCATGGCCTCCCTGATCCTGCAAAGCCTGCGGAAGGATCCTCGTATTCGTTGTATCAAGGAAAGGGATCAATACTGGCTGGCAACCCTCCTTGATCCACGTTACAAGGGTAAAATTGCGGACCTTATCTTAGCGTCGCAGAGGGAGCAGAGGATGAAACATCTTCGGGAGGTCTTGCAGAATGGTATGTGCAACGCGTTCCCAGAGACTGGGAGGTTCCTCGACAACGTGTTGCTGAGGCTTCAATCAGTCAAAGAAGGAGCGGTGGGCAGTCAACCCTCCGAGCCGGGGTGGAGAAGGTGGCCGTCTGACCGATGCGTTTAGACATTTTTTTAGTCCGCAGCTCCAAGGTATGATCGGTTCCAGCAACCATCGCCAGCGTCTGTTTTACATGGTGCAGGAATACCTAGGGGCAAGATCTGACTTGGACACCTTTCCCACCGAAAATCCTCTGGGTTACTGGGTCTTGAGGATGGATCACTGGCCAGAGCTTGCACAGTATGCAATTGAGCTACTGGCCTGTTCTGCATCCAGCGTTCTTTCGGAACACACATTCAGTGCTGCTGGAGGCTTTGTAACCGATCACAGGGTGCGTCTGTCCACCGACTCGGTCGATCGACTGACCTTCATAAAAATGAATCAGTCTTGGATCACCACCAGCTACCAAGCAGCTGATGCTGATGTAACCGAATATTTTTTTTTGAAATGTAAGATCCCTTCAAAGACTGCCTATGCTGATGCTGAGTGACTATCCTGTTATGCTGAGTAATTATCCTCTTCCTCCTCAATAATCATGCTGATAGCTTGTAAGAACATTTTTGGTTCTGGGCGCCGCCACCAGTGCCTAAGGCCCAATTTTTCAGCCCCTGTTAAAGAGGGGCGTGAAATTAAAATTTTTGATGCAATTCTTTGCAGCAGGGCTAGTTCCTGTGCTCCAACTAGGGTATCTGTGAGGGGTTGCAGTGTTGTGGCACCAGCACCAGTGCCTAAGGCCCAATTTTTCAGCCCCTGTTTAACAGAGGCGTGTAATTACAATTTTTGATGCAATTCTTTGCAGCAGGGCTCGTTCCTGCACTCCAACTAGAGTATCTGTGAGGGGTTGCAGTGTTGTGGCACCAGCACCAGTGCCTATGTCCCAATTTTTCTGCCAATGTTCAACAGGGACATGTAATTAGAATTCTTGATCTAATATTTCACAGCAGGGCCCGTTTTTGCGCCCACCAAGAGTAACTGTGAGAAGTTACAGTGTTGTGGCACTAGCACCACCACCACCACCAAAGGCCCAATTTTTTTGCCCCTGTTCAACAGGGGCATGTAATTACAATTCTTGATCTAATATTTCACAGCAGGGCCCTGTGAGGGCTTACAGTGTTGAGGGCACAACAACACCTAAGGCCCAAATTTCTGCTGAGTATATAGGGGAGGCCCCTACTTTCAAACATCTAACTTACAAACGACTCCTACTTGCAAACGGAAGGAGACAACTGGAAGTGAGATGAAATCTACCCCTAGGAAGGGAAATTCTCTCCTGTAAGAGTTAATATGGGAAAAACGTTTCTCCTTTCCACTGATGTTTTATCACCAATCCTTGTTTCACTAAAAACCCCAAATTTTCAAAAAACATTTGTCATTGGGACAAAAAGTGAGGTGAAATCTTCTGAAGAGGAGCACAGACAGCAAAACAAATGTCACAGGGGTGATAACCCTTCCTTATGTTTTCCAAAAAGCTTAAAATAGATTTTTTTGCTGGAGCTAAACACGTTAAAAATGTACCAGTTCAAAATTACAAACAGTTTCTACTTAACAGCAAACCTACAGTCCCTGTCTTGTTTGCACTGCCTGTATACTGCTGTTCAGAGTATATAGGGCCTGGGGGCCCCACGCCTTTCCTTTTTTTAATTTGCGTGCGGGGTTCCCCTTAATATACATACAAGACCAAAAAGGCCTGGTAATGGACTGGGGGTACCCACGCCGTTTGTCTCACTGATTTTCATCCATATTGCCAGGACCCAACATTACATTAAAGCCGCAGTTTTAAATGACTTTTATTCCTTTAAAAATGTCATTTTGTTCAGGGACTGTTCTAAGCACGGGAAACACGCGCCACTTTACAGGCATACTATAGACACCCCCCAGGTACGATATTTAAAGGAATATTTTACTTTTTTTTCTTTAAGTATCATTAAAATCACTGCTCCCGAATAAACGGCCATTTTTAAAACTTTTTTTTGCATTGATATATGTCCCCCTGGGGCAGGACCCGGGTCCCCAAACCCTTTTTAGGACAATACCATGCAAATTAGCCTTTAAAATTAGCACTTTTGATTTCGAACGTTCGAGTCCCATAGATGGCAATGGGGTTCTAACGTTCGTACGAATTTTCGGTCCGTTTGCAGGTTCTGGTGCGAACCAAACTGGGGAGTGTTCGGCTCATCCCTACTCAGGATAGTTGCTATGGGAAAAAGCATAAAAACAGCACTCCTAGTAGTATGATACAGTACTTTCACACAGCATCTCTTCTCTGGCTCACTTTGTAACTAATTGACAGCTCTTTGGCTTGTTGGTTCCTGGTTGCTATGGGCAACGGCCAAGGCAGGCTACTATAAAGGGATCCTGGACAAGAACCCCAAATGTAGCGCTACCTCCACAGGAACCACTGGTTACTGGTTCCCCCTATTCCTGCACAGCCAAGCAACACACATTTCCAACTTGCATCCGGACACAAGAAATCAGTCCATGGGCTTGTTTCTGTTGTTTTATTGTGGAAAACAACTTGGATAGGGTATAGGAATTATGGGATGCTCAAGTTGACTTGAAGAACAACAGATGAGAACAAACTTCTCTATGTACAAAAATTAAGATCCTGGACTGTATTCTGTCCGGAACAAACACAGTTTCTATGGATCGTTGACCAAATCCTTTACAGACCAGGAACTCTCAGTTCCCTTTAAAAAAATAGCGCAAAGCTGCTAATTGTATGCAGAAGTATCTTGTTTCCTCTATAGAACTTCACCCAGTTCTGATGCTTGCAGATACTACCAGCCCACCTGGCTGCTTGACTACCAGCCCATCTGGCTGCTTGACTACCAGCCCATCTGGCTGCTCTGAAGAACTCTCCAGGACAAGGGATCAGGATTTAGCACAACGCTGTCCTTGGAAAGTATGCCAGGAAGTCTTTCCACTTGTATGCCCCTGGATGTGCTGAGATACTCACACTGTCCTTTTTGTCCCCTGTCCCCACTGCAGGACTCCTGTACAGGCCTCCAACTGTTCAGATCTTCCCATGCCAGCCCGGATGTCCAAAGGTAATGGAGATTCCTCTCTTAGGTTTCCTCACCTTCCTTTCCTCAGCTCAAGCCTGGTGGCAAAGCCCCAGACCCAGGGTCCCCTCCTAGGCCACGCAACAGCAACCTCAGCGCTTCATCTTCCACCTGACTCCCTTGCTGGCCAGGCTCCACCATATTTAAAGGCCACTGTGGCAGGCCCTCTGCCTGGGGACTGGCCAGATTCCCTCAAGTATGCAGATCAGGACCTGATGGCCTCTGTCCACCAACTTCCAGAAGCTTCTCCAAGTTTTCTGATCCAGGATGAGGTACCAGAGATCTGCCCTGTAGACCCATCCAGCCTGACCTGTAGTAACCCGACCTAATTACAGACTCACACAGTTACCATGAGTCATACCAAATAAATGTACCTCCACTAGTTGCACACAAGAAGGTGCTACAAGTGTATTGGATGATGTGGGATTGTCTCTATGAGGGCTCATCAATATAAGGATGAGTATATGGAATGGGTAGTTCCTCACTATGAGGATGAGTATACAAAATGATGAGGGCTAGTCACTATGACAATGAGTATATGAAATGATGAGGGCTGATCACTATGAGTATGAATATCCAGAAAGGCGGGGGTCCATCACTATGAGGATGAGTATATGGAAACCTTGGGACTGGTTACTATGAGGATGAGTATACAGAGTGTTGGGGGGCTTGAAGCAATGAGGGTGAGTATATGCAAAGATGAGGTGGGGGCTCATCATTATAAACATGAGTATACAGAATGGAAGGGGCTTATCACTACGGGGATGAGTATATGGAAAGGCAGGACCACTATAAGGAGGAATATAGGGAATGTTGAGGGTCATTTTAGCATTGTATTGGACTGAAGCTTGCACTATACGGCTCTTGAGTTGGCACCTGTGCACTGCAAGGTTTACTCTGAGCTGATGGGTTCCCAGGAATATTCTTTGGGATTCCTGTCATTGTCCCACCACCTTTAAATTATACCGGGGAAGATAAGGAAGGGGGATGATAGACAGATGCTGGTCTTTCACATGGGGGAAACCAAGTACAACCAGTAAGCCACCACCAAGCCAAGGGACAAGATATAAAATATTTTAAACATGTACTGCAGCTGTACTTATTTCCCTGCAAACTATGTGTTACTTGCTCCTGACATGTCCTCTGCTCTCTCTGTTCTACATACTCTTGACCCTGCTCACTCTGTTCTACTTCCTCTTGATTCCTGATCCCTCTGTTCTTCTTACTCCTGACTCCTGATCAATCTGTTCTATTTAGTCCTGACCCCTGCTCTTTCTGTTCTACTTACTCTTGACTCCTTATCTCTCTGTCCTACTTACTCCTGACTCCTGATCAATCTGTTCTACTTACTCTTGGCCCCTGCTCCCTCTGTTCTACTTAGTCCTGACCCCTGCTCTTGCTGTTCTACTTACTCCTGACCCCTGATCCCTCTGTTCTACTTACTCCTGATTCCTGCTCTTTCTTTTCTACTTACTCCTGATCCATTTGTTCTACTTACTCCTGGCCCATGCTCCCTCTTTTCTACTTACTACTGGTCCCTGCTCTCTATGTTCTACTTACTCCTGACCTCTGCTCTCTCTGTGTTACTTACTGCTGACCCCTGCTCTCTCTGTTTTACTTACTCCTGGCCCTGTTCTTTCTGTTCAACTTACTCCTGACCCCTTCTCTCTCTGTGTTACTTACTGCTGACCCCTTCTCTCTCTGTGTTACTTACTACTGACCCTTGCTTTCACTGTGTTATTTACTCCTGACCCCTGCTCCCTCTGTTCTACTTACTCCTGACCCCTTTTCTCTTTGTTCTACTTACTGCTGTCCCCTGCTCTCTCTGTGTTACATACAGCTGACCCCTGCTTTCACTGTGTTCTTTATTCCTGACCCCTGCTCTCTCTGTTCTACTTACTCCTGATCTCTGCACTCTGATTATTACTTACTCCTGATCTCTGCACTCTGATTATTGCTTACTCCTGACCCTTGTACTCTGTGCATACTCACTCCTGACCTGTGTACTCTGTGTGTGAAGCTGGCTATAGATGACTTATTTTATTGATCACCCAGTGGGCTTAATGAAAAAAATTGATTAATTTCCTCTATCCACATAAGTGAAGGACGAAGGAATCCTCCCCACTGAGACATTATATTCTGACAACGGGATTATCTGCTGTAAGAATAAACTGATGGGCGGTGGAAGCTGATTGAGAAAATGTTTCCAACATTACACATGACCCCTATGCTCCATGCATTACTTACTCCTGATCCCTGTGTTACTTTCTCCTTACCCCTGTCCTCTGCGAATTGCTTACACCTGACCTCTACACTTTGTGTGATACATACTCCTGACCACAGCACACTGTGTGATATTTTCTCCTTACCCCCAACCCTGGCACTCTGTGTGTTATTTACTTCTGACCCCTGTAGTCTATGCACCACAATTTGCCAGGACATGCTACGCCCACCACATCATTCTTCTGCTCATGGTTCCCAAGGCATTTTGTCGGCCTCTTCTTCCCAAATTCTGTGACTGATTGTTTCAGGGCATGGTAAAAACGTATACATACTTTTGTGAGTGTGGTTTAAAGTGGGGGTGGTCAGTAGGGTGGACAGAGTAGGAGATAGTTGGACAGATTGGGGTACAGAGTTCCATAGGATGGGAGAGGCTCGTGAGAAGTCCTGGAGGCAAGCATGGAAGGAGGTGACAAGGGAGCTAGAGAGCAGGAGGTCTTGGGAGGAACAAAGAGAATGATTTGGTTGGTATTTTGAGACTAGCTTAGTTATGTACCTGGGGACAGAGTTGTGGATGGCTTTGTAAGTTATTGTTAGATTTTTTAATTCAATTTGTTGGGTGAGTGGCAGCCAGTGGAGGAATTGTCAGAGAGGGGTAGCAGACACTGAGCCATTTATAAGGTGGATAAGTCTGGCAGCAGCATTCATGGTGGACCGAAGGGGGATAGCCTATGTAAAGGTAAGCCAATGAGGGGAGAGTTGCAGTAGTCCAGGCGAGAGATGACCAGGGGGTGGAATGGGAGCTTTGTGGTGTCATTGGTTAGGAAGGGACATAGTTTAGAGATGTTGTGGGGGTTGAGACGGAAAGCTTTGGAAAGTGATTGGATGTGGGGCTGAAAGGAGAGTTCAGAGTCCAGGATAACACCTAGTACCCTGGCATGTGGAGATGGGTTGATGGTTGTGCCACTGATCTTGGCAGAGGAGTCAGGGGAAGGAAAATCATGGGGGAGGAAATATTATGAGCTCTGTTTTGGACAGGTTGAGTTTGAGGAAGTGCTGTGACATTTGGGCTGATATGTCTGTTAGCAAATTAGTGTTGCATGAGGAGACCGATGGAGTGAGCCAAGGGGTAGAGAGATAGATTTGGGTGTCATCAGCATAGAAATGGTATTCAAAGCCATGGGAGGCTATCCGCTGACCTAAAGAGGAGGTGTAGATTGAGAATAGGATAGGTTCAAGACCAGAACCTTGGGGGACCCCAATAGAGAAAGGAAGAGGAGAGGAGGAAGTAGAATTGTAATTGACACCGAAGATGCAGGGGATAGGTAGGATGAGAGCCAGCAAAGAGCACACCAAAGGAGTAAAGTTTTTTTTTTGAGGAGGGGGTGGTCAACCGTATCAAAGGCAGCCAAATTTTCCAGAAGTAGGAATACAGAATAGTGTCCACTTTTGCTGTTAGCAAGTCGTTTGTGAGTTTTAGGAGAGCTGTTTCTGTAGAGTGTTAAGGAGGAAATCCAGACTGAAGAGGATCAAGAAGGCTGTTTTTAATGAGGTGGTCACTCAGTTGGTTGTAGACCAGGCATTCAAGGAGTTTGGAGGAAAAGAGGAGCAAGGAGATGGTGTGTAGGTTGTTAAGATTTGTGGGGTCCACGGAAGGCTTTTTAAGTATGATGCCAGAAGAGGGGGAGAGATTGAAGATTTGGGTTAGAGAGTGTAGAATAGAATCAGAGGGTGTCCGTAGCATTGGAGTGGGAACTGGGTGCAGGGGACAAGTGGTTAGGTGGGTGCTGGAAATAAGTTTAGCAACCTCATCAATAGTAGCAGGGTTGAATAAGGGAAGTGTTGATTGTACCTGTGGACATGGGGTGTTAAGTGAGGGGATATCTGTAGAGTGGGGATTTCATTACAATTTGAATTGATCTAATTTTTGAAGTGATTGGCAATCTCCTGGGCAGTGAGTGAGTTAGTAGGTAGAGGCAGTGGAGGACAAAATAGAGATTTGAAAGTAGAGAAGTGTTGACAGTGACTGGGTGAGAAGGTGTTAATGAGAGTGATAAAATAGGTCTTCTTGGCAATGTGGAGGTAAGAATTGTATTCTTGGAGAGCAGATTTGTATTGGTTAAAGTCTTTGTTAGATTTAGTCTTATCCTATAGACACTCAAGAGCGCAGCTACGTTTTTTGAGACTTCTGGTGTCATCTGTTTACCAGGGTTGTAGGGATCAGGGCCTTATTCTGTGTGTAGTGAGGGGAGCAAGCTCATCCAGTGCAGAGGACAGGGATCTATTGTGGACAGATGTGGCTAGATTGGTGCAGGACAGGGTTGAGATTTTGTCATAGAGGTGGTCAGTAGCAGAGTAGAGAAGAGAAGGGTTGAGGTGGTTAAGGTTTTAGATGTTAGGTGGTTGGAAGGAGAAGAGGTGGAAGACAAGGGGAGAGAGAAATCTAATAAGGTGGTGATCAGAGAGAGGTTAGTTGGAGAGATTGCACAGAGTGCATAGGTAGGAGAATATAAGATCAAGGGTGTTGCCATCAGTGTAAATAGAAGCCTGTACCCATTATTTCAGGTTAAATAAGGAGGTTAGACTAAAAAGTTTAGAATTAGAAGGAGTATTATTCCGCGTACACACGACCGGACTTTACAGCAGACTTGGTCCGGCGGACCAGAGTCCGGCGCACAATCCGATCGTGTATAGGCTCCCGCTGACTTTTTTTCCCAAAAGTCCGCCGGACATAGAAATGAAACCTGTTTCAAATCTTTCCGTCGTAAGTCCACTGGACTCAGTTCCTGACGGAAAGCCATTCATCTGTATGCTGGTCCGATGGACGAGATATGACGCAAAGGCAGGCTCCATGTACCCCATACTCATTCACATAGGGTGGGGGGCCGGGATCTGGGGAGCCCTCTTATTAAAGGGGGCTCCCGGATTCCGATAAGCCCCCTGCCAGCAGACCCCGACATCCAACGGCCAGGGTTGTCGGGAAGAGGCCCTTGTCCTCATCAACATGGGGACAAGGTGCTTTGTGGTGGGGGGGCCCCGCAGGGCACCCCCCTCCCACAAAGCACCCACCCCCCCATGTTGAGGGCATGCGGCCTGGTATGGTTCAGGAGGGGGGGCTGCTCGCTCGTCCCCACCCCCTTTCCTGACCGGCTGGGCTGCGTGCTCGGATTGGGGTCTGGTATGGATTTTGGGGGGACCCCATGCTGTTTTTTCAGCATAGGGGTTCCCCTTAAAATCCATACCAGACCTAAGGGCCTGGCATGCCCCGCGACGGGGCTCACAAGGTGTCAATCTCTCTGATAAAAGCGGTGAGATTGACTTCCTTTTCTAGTCCCGTCGTACCCGAGTCATGTTCAAAATGAACAGACTTGTCCGTGTGTTGGCAAGTCCGTTCATTCTGAAACTCCGGTGGAAGTCCGTCGGGAAGACTGGATTCCGGAAAGTCCGGTCGTGTGTAGGCAAGTCCGTCCATTCAGAAAGTCCGGCGGACTACCGGAAGTCTGGCGGCAAGTACGTCGGACCTAACTTCCCAGAAAGTCCGACCATGTGTACGAGGCATTAGTCTTACCAGGGATGTTGAAGTCACTGATAGGGATGGGCCGAACACCCCCCTGTTCAGTTCGCAGAAGAACATATGAACAGGCAAAAAATTTGTTCAAACACACGAACACCATTAAAGTCTATGGGACACGAACATGAAAAATCAAAAGTACTAATTTTAAAGGCTTATATAAAAGGGGTTTGGGGACCCGGGTCCTGCCCCAGGGGACATGTATCAATGCAAAAATTTTTAAAAACTGCCATTTTTTTGGCAGCAGTGATTTGAACCTGTTGGCGCTCACCCACCATCATATGACGGTGGCTGATTCACACAGGGCATGTGCGCGATCACAGTCACGCAGCCCTGCTCTGTCGGTGTTGCCGTGTCCCCGGGACACAGCGCATCACCGACAAGGGTGAACAGCCATTTGAGCATGACTGTTCACCATGTGATCGGCCGCAATTTTGTCACGGCCCATCACAAATGGGTATTCCCCGCTTCAGACCGCACATACGCGCGATCGAGAGCGCGCAGCACGGTCACGTCAGTGGCGGCGTGTTCCCAGGAACACTGCTCATCACTGACAAGGGTAAACAGCCAATGGCTGGCGGCTGTTTACCACGCGATCGGCTGTGATCCATTCATGATCACTAAATGTAAACAAAGACTGGTTACTAGCTATTACCGGCTCTTCTCTCCTCACATACCATTTCCAGTGTGAGGAGAGAAGAGCCAGGAGCAGTGAGTGACCGATCTGTGTGTATTGTAGTGTACTGCACCAACACCACAAAGTGAACCTGTCTCATCGCCCCCCATTGCAGCTGTCACCCAACAGTCACATCAGTCACCACATCAGTGCTTATAAAAGTGCACCTGTCACCCATCAGTGCCCACAAAGTGCACCTGTCACCCATCAGTGCCCACAAAGTGCACCTGTCACCTTCAGAGACTGCTGTCAGCAGTGCACCTGTCACCCATCAGTGACCATCGCCAGTGACCGTCATCAGTGACCGCTATCAGTGACCGTTATCAGTGACCCATCCGTGACCCTCATCTGTCACCTATCAGTCCCATAAAGTGCACCAGTCACCATCAGAGACTGCCATCAGTGACCGCCACCCGTCACCCACAAGTGACCATCGCACGGCACCTGCTACCCACCAGTGACCGTCACACGTCACCTGTCACCCATCAGTGACCGTCACCGGTCACCCATCACCCATCGCTCATCAGTGACCGTCACCTGTCACCCATCACCTGTTGCCCATCGGTGACCGTCATTTGTCACCCGTCGCACAGCCCATCAGAAAAAATGTCCAAATGATTCTATACAAGTGAGGAGGCATTCCAGATCCTCTCCATGACTGATGAGAGCAGCGGGGAGTTCTCAGCAGATTCAAATGCCAATTCCGATTGTGAATCAAATTCAGTATTTGAACCGATCGATAGTAGTGGATCGGCAAATAAATCAGAGGAAGAATGGATCTCTGCTAAAAGAGCACGGCGCTCTGGAAACCAGGCAGCCACCAGTAATATACCCCAGGATCAAATTCCCAGGCCCAGTACCAGCGCTGCTGCCAGAGATAGACCCCAAAACCAAAGGCCCAGTACCAGAGCTGCTGCCAGCGAAAGGCCGCAAGAAATGCCCAGTACTAGCACTGCCGCAGCATCATGCCCAAATGCCAGCACAGGAACTCCAACTACCAGCACTGAAGTGCCACGTCCCCCAAGAGCCAGGGCCGCTACATATCTCCCAGATGGTCTTGCCAATCCAACATGGCTGCCTTCTGACTCAGGATCAGCAAGAATTCCCCCTTTCACCACACAGCCAGGTGTGCAGGCCAATACCCAAAATTTTTCTAAAATAGTTTTAATTTATTTTTGCCCAACACTTTGCTGCAACTCATCATGGACCAGACCAATTTATATGCCCAGCAGCATATTGCCAACAATCCCCAAACTTCATATGCCCGTCCATTTGAGTGGAAGGATTTGACTCTGGAGGAGTTCAAAGTGTTTATGGGCCTCACCATAAACATGGGGCTTACAAAAAGAAATGTAGGACATGCCTATTGGTCCACCAACCCCATCCACCACATGCCCATTTATTCTTCCGTAATGTCCAGGTCCCGATACAAGATGATAATGCGCTTTCTTCATTTCAGTGACAACACCCAGTGCCCTCCCCGCAATCATCCAAATTACGATAAATTATATAAAATTCGCCCACTCATTAATTTCTTTTCCCAACAATTTGCAGAACTCTATGTCCCCGATAAGCATATATGTGTAGATGAGTCCCTGGTACCCTTTTCAGGCCGGCTAGGAATAAAACAATACATTCCTATCAAAAGGGCCAAATACAGAGTGAAATTTTATAAGCTTTGCGAAAGAGTCACGGGATATCTGTATGCGTTCCGCATATATGAAGGAAGAGATTCCAAGCTCCAGCCCCCTGAGTGCCTGGCCTACATGGGCACAACTGGTAAAATTGTATGGGACCTGTCATACCCACTGCTGAAGAAAGGTTACCACATATACCTGGATAACTTCTACAACAGCCTGCCCCTTTTTAAACACCTATACCTTGCACAAACCCTGGCCTGTGCAACCTCCAGAAAGAATAGGAAGGGCTTCTCACAAGCCATAGTAAATAAGAAATTGCAAAGGGGAGAAAGAGCAACTTTGAGATGCAACGAAGTGCTGGCCTTGAGGTGGAAGGATGCCAGGAATGTGTACATGATGCCCACCATCCATGACGACACTACAGTTGAAGTTCAGAGAAGACGAGGTCCCATTGTAAAGCCAAAATGTGTACAAGATTACAATCTGTACATGGGGGGGTGGATTTCAACGACCAAATGCTTCAGCCCTATTTAGCAATAAGGAGGTCCCGTTTCTGGTACAAGAAAGTAGCACTCTATTTAATTCATTTGGCCATTTATAATGCTTAGAAGTTGTCATGTCCCTCATCTACCATCAAAGCCCCCCCAGAAAACCTTTGCTCTGATGCTGTTAGCCAACTTCATGAACGCCACTTCCCGGACCACATTCCACCATCTGAAGCAGGTCGAAGACGCCAAAAAAGATGTCGAGTATGCAGCAATAAAGGATTTTGAAGAGATAAAAGCTACCATTGTCCCCGGTGTCCCTCCAAATTCATTGGTGAATGCTTCAGACTATATCACACATCCCTAAAATATTAGGCCATATTCTTAACCATTTCCCCATTTTCATCATCTGTGCTGACCATTTCCCATAACCATGCCACTGCCTTCTACGTGAACTGACCCTGGCCTGTTTTTTGACTATGCCTCTGCCAACCGTTTGGACTACTTACATGTGAACTGACCCTGGCCTGTTTTACCAACTACGCTTCTGCCTACTGCTTGGACTGCTTCCATGTGAACTGACCCTGGCCTGTTTTATTAACTATGCTTCTGCCTACCGCTTGGACTGCTTGCACGTCATCTGACCCTAGCCTGTTTTATGGACTATGCTTTTGCCTACCGCTTGGACTGATCTGTTGCCCTGCTACTGTAGGACACAGGAGTCTCACATGTGAGGGGCTCCAGAAATATTTTTCCAGATGGAGAAAACAATTTTTTTGTTGTCTCCGGGTTTCGTAATTTTCAGATTAGGGTCTGGAGTCCAGAGGCTTCATAGAGATTTGGGTGGGTCGAAGCCTCTACCCTTGTGCCCCTGTGCAGAGGTCTTACCTGACTGCGGTCCTCAGCCTGCTGCTGACTTACTGCCGCCATCCCCCTGCCTGCAGCCTAAACTGACCACACCTCTGCCTGCTACCTGGACTATTGAAATAATTAGCTGTAGCAAGAGGCAGTATGTTTATGAAGGGCTGGAGAGCGGTACAATAATGAGTGCAGGGAGGTAACAGTGTACCAGAGCCAATATTATGGCTGTGTTGGCTGTCTCTGCCTGGACAATTTCTATGGACAAATGCTTTTGGCTGTGCTGACGATATCCTTGTGCTGACTATAGACAATATTCCTGCCTGCTGCCTGGATAATTACTATTGTTGCTAAGCACATCCCTGCCTGCTGCCTGCTGCCTGCACCAATTCTCTCCTCTGGGGACACTACTAAAACCACAGGTAATACTTTTTTTTTACCCTTTCCTCAATAGAATTTATTTTGGAGTGTAATTTTTGGTATGTAAATGCAATGTGTTAGAAATATAAGGGCCTTCAAAAATAATAGGTTGTCAGGAAATTAGATGTGTAATTTATGCTTGTAGAACGCCTGAAGGTGCTACTTCAATGGTGGGCCTCTGTATGTGGCCAAGCTGTGTAAAAGTCTCACACATGTGGTATCACCATACTCAGGAGGAGTAGCAGAATGTATTTTGGGGTATCATTTTTGCTATGTGTTGGAAATATCTTAAAAATGGACAACCTTGTGGAAAAAAATGCATTTTCATTTTTTTTCCATATTTTCCAAAAACTTCTGGAAAAAAATGAACCGTTCAAAAGACTCATTATTCCTCGTAGATTATACGTTGGGGTGTCTGCTTTCCAAAATGGGGTCATTTTGTGGGCGTTTCCATTGTCCTGGGGCTCCAGGGCCTTCAAAACTGTAATAGGTGGTTGAGAAATGAGATGTGTAATTTATGCTTGTAGAACGCCTGAAGGTGCTACTTGCCTGGCGGGCCTCTATATGTGGCCAGGCTGTGTAAAAGTCTCACACATGTGGTATCACTGTACTCAGGATAAGTAGCAGAATGTATTTTGGAGTGTCATTTTTGCTATGTACATGCTATGTGTTGGAAATATCTTAAAAATGGACAACTTTGTGGAAAAAAAATGCGTTTTCACTTTTTTTCCACATTTTCCAAAAACTTCTGGAAAAAAATGAACTGTTCAAAAGACTCATTATGCCTCATAGATTATACATTGAGGTGTCTTCTTTCCAAAATGGGGTCATTTTGTGGGTATTTGTACTTTCCTGGCTTGTTAGTGTCTCAAGGAATTAGATAAGTCTTCAGTACATCAGGTGTGATCAATTTTCAATGATTTGCACCATAGCTTGTAGACTCTATAACTTTCACAATAAACAAATAATATACACTAATTAGGGTTATTTTTACCAAAGATATGTAGTCGTATAAATTTTGGCCAAAATTTATTTAGAAATATTAATAATTTGCAAAATTGTATGACAGAAACAAAGAAAAAGGCATTTTTTCACCAAATTTTCAGTATTTTTTTATTTATAGCACAAAAAATAAAAACCCACTAGTGATTAAATACCACCAAAAGAAAGCTCTATTCGTGTGAAGAAAAGGAGGCAAATTTCATTTGGGTACAGTGTTGCATGACTGAGTAATTGTCATTCAAAGTGTGAGAGCACTGAAAGCTGAAAATTGGTCTGGGCAGGAAGGGGGTGAAAGTGCCCTGTAGGCAAGTGGTTAAACCCAAAGCCTAACCTCTATACATTACTCTTTAACTGTCTATACATTATCACATCAATACATTTATTCCCAACATTGCCAGTGGTGAAAATATTATCTCTAAAAATGAAAGGGATACCAGTATTTATTCACACAGCACTAAGCTATCTCTGCCTGAAAACCTGCACCAGACTACAATAACTTACTCTTTATTTCTCTCTGATTGTTATATAAGGAAAGGAAGAAACAAGGACTGTACAGTGCTTAGGGCTAGAAAAGTCCATCCGTCATGTTCACATCACTCAGCAGTTCCCACAACACCAGATCATCATCAACATAAACATTCTAAGCAGTAGGTGGCCCCATGCATTGTACCTGCAAAAAAAAGTCCTGGGTAGGAGAATGTAAATCCCATATGCAATGCATATATATATATATATATATATATATATATATATATATATATATATATATATATATATCATATTTTTATTTACTATAATGAACTTTAATTGATCAGTGAAAGTGGGGCTTCCCGACAGTATGTAGTGTGACATCAGATGTGACGGCTCCAGCTGTAAAGATAAATCTCAGTAAGGATTCATGATATGGAAACTCTCCATTGCCAGTGATCCGCTCTGCATTAATACGAGTTTTATTTACCATGATTTATACACACTGGAAAATTCCCATCAGAATTTAAAAAAAAAGTCTTGTGTAAGAAGAAGCAGTGAACTGGAATGACTACATACTGTACATGCTGATCAATGTGCTCAGCCGCTACATAACCTACTTTAACTATTCCTTTTGGAAGAATGATCCAGCTATTGAGCTAGACACACATACCTACCTACATGCACACCCACAAGGGGCCACACCATTACTCACACAGAAGGCTTGACTTATCAAGGCAAATAGGCTGTCCGCTTTCCAAGGGAAGTTGCGCTTTTGCAATGGAATTTACCCCAATGTGGTGAAGTTTCACTAGCAAAGTATAACCAATCACATGCAAGAAAAACAAAACAACTATTTTATGGCACATCATTGGATGATGGAAGTCAGCAGAGCTTCAGCATGTTCACTAAGCCTGGGGGCTAATTCACTTGCCAAGTGCAATTTCTCCTGCAAAGTGAACAGCCTGTTTGCCCTTAGTAAATCATCACCATACTTTCCAACTAATATACATATCATAATAACATTACATATCACATAATAATACATATCATAATAACAATACATATCACATAATAATACATATCATAAAGCGTTGTTTAGCTAATTAAGCATAGATGCAGGTCTTAAAAACCCCACATAGAAATAAATGACTTATAACAAGCAGTACATAGTAGTCTCTCTACTTTACATTTAATGGTGCTGCTTTGGCGCTCAGTACCTGACAACCTGACACCTTTGTAAATTTTGTATCAAGTAGGAGTCACACATGAATTGCATCACAAGAAATGCTCTGGTTCGCTGGTTTCAACCAATCAGGTGTGACCTGCTAAGAAGGAGTGGCCACAAACAGCAGCAGAAATTCAGAACTCCCTGGTATATTTTTTACAGTTCGGTGCATGTGAATACCATATATTTACAAAGATGATTGTATGTTTCCCAAATATTAGAATTCTGTTATTTAGGCTTTTAGTTACACATAAAGCTTAGCAGAATGTTTTTTTTTTTTTTACAAACCATTACAAAAAGGATACTAATATATAAATGAAGATGGCATTACCTACTCCACCCATTACATCAGCACAGCTCGTGCAGAAACAGAGCAAAGAAAGCTCCATTGCATGAAGGCATCTAGAATTTTTGCAGAAGGCTGACCAATCACGAGCAAGAAATGAAATAATTGTATAAAATATAGATAAAGCAAACGTTATGCTCCAGCACAAAGCATTACAGAAATCCCTGGATCTCCAAAAGGGGTAATGTGGTTATTGTGGATCTTGTGTGTGATGCATCATGTCATTGTTTATAATTAGAATATTAAATATTCCTAATAATGTGACCTACACAACCGTAATCTGTCAAAATACCCAACAGCAGCATAGCTCTTTTTATAAAAGAAATTTTATTTGGGGGTTTTCCTTAGTACAGCAATGCTGAAGGAAAATAACAAATCAAAAAGAAATAAAGAAAAAACAGACTTTGCTCAGCATAGCTCTAATGCCCCGTACACACGGTCAGATTTTCCGACGGAAAATGTGTGATAGGACCTTGTTGTCGGAAATTCCGACCGTGTGTAGGCTCCATCACACATTTTCCATAGGAATTTCCGGCACACAAAGTTTGAGAGCAGGCTATAAAATTTTCCGACAACAAAATCCGTTGTCGGAAATTCCGATCGTGTGTACACAAATCCGACGCACAAAGTGCCACGCATGCTCGAAATAAATTAAGAGACAAAAGCTATTGGCTACTGCAACGTTTATAGTCCCAACATACGTGTTTTACGTCACCGCGTTCAGAACGATTGGATTTTCCGACAACTTTGTGTGACCGTGTGTATGCAAGACAAGTTTGAGCCAACATCCGTGGATTTTGTTGTCGGAATGTCCGATCAATGTCCGATCGTGTGTACGGGGCATTAGGGTGTTAAACTGAGAGGCAAATCAAACACCCGTATGTTAAAAAAAAAAAACATTTAGAATTAAATATTAATTAGTTTGACTATCCCAGCTTTAATTGTGCTTCACTAGTTCCAACCTCTAGTCATTACGTTGAAATTGAATTTAATAGAATAACATGGAAAATTAAGTAGAAATACACTAATATTGGCTCGGACTATCCAGAACCTTAATGGCTTTCAACAGCTCTGACATTTTAGGCTGAAAGTTAGTAACTGATTACAACTTTAAAAGAAAAAAAAGATGTGATGTTGTTTCCCCCTTAAAATGCGATGACTTGCATGCTATGTGCTTACATCTACAGGCGTGATGTTCTGTATCTACATCTATTTTAACGTTAAAATACCGTATTGTTAGTAGGGCTTCTGTTTGTAAATAGTATTTCTGGAATTAAAAATGCAAAATACAAAAATACTACATAGATACATAAATATATTAATTATTATTATATTAGTAATAATAATACTATTATAAATAATAATAATAATAATAATAATACTATTACAAATAATAATAATAAGATTCATATTAATAGTATAATAATAATAATAATAATAATAATAATAATAATAATAATAATAATAATAAGATTCATATTAATAGTATAATAATAATAATAAGATTCATATTAATAGTATAATAATAATAATAATAATAATAATAATAATAATAATAATAATATTCATATTAATAGTATAATAATAATAATAAGATTCATATTAATAGTATAATAATAATAATAATAATAATAATAATAATATTCATATTAATAGTATAATAATAATAATAATAATAATAATAATAATAATAATAATAATAAGATTCATATTAATATAATTATTATTATTATTATTATTATTATTATTATTATTATTATTATTATTCGTATTATTAGTATTATTAATAATAATAATAACAATAATAATATGATTCATATTAATAGTATTATTATTATTATTATTATTATTATTATTATTGTTATTTTTAAGTAATAGTAGTAGCAGTAGTATTTGTATTATAAATACAATTATTCTATTTTCTATTAATAGTATTATTAATATTATTATCATTTTTTTAAAATTATCTACATTGTTTAAAAACACTTTAACTAATAAACTACAGCAATACTTTAAACTATAGCAATACAATAATATGAAATGAATTTCCAATACCAGGGCTCATAAAGCTTGCAATCTATATATAGCCAATATAATAAATCAGGATCACTTAATGCAAATGGAAAGCACTGATGTGATCATGAGAACCCTACAGACTTTTCACCACCCCTCTAAATAAATAAATAAATAAATAAATGATCATGCTCAATTTTTGGATGCGGTTTCTGCCCTTTCGGAGCAATGGTTTGCACATCATTGATCCTTTTTTTTTTTTTCAGCCAGTGATCTCTTCACTTTCCCATGTACACACAAGAGTAAAAAGCTTGATCTTTTCTTTACGCACACTGCACAATCGATGATTTTAAATTTGCCTCTCATGACTCCCCGCTGCCATATTAATGGAGCAGGGACAGCATAAGCCAGTAGTACCTTCTCTGAGTAAACACAAGCAGTTGGCGGTCCCTGCCTATCCCATCCCTGTACCATTCTGCTGAAAGCACCACTATGATAATGCTAATAAAGAGACCATCCTGCTTGGCATGCATCTCCAAAGAGTAAGGATGTTGTTACAGTTCCACAAACTGACCATGAAATGGCCACCGTATTTGTTTTCAGCCCCATCCTGAGCTGAAATATGAATGTAGCTGCTTCCAACATCTCATTATACTAGCAGGCAGCCCTTCTACTGAACACTAATTGGATTCCAAGCCCCTGCTCCCTATTTGGCTACCAGGCTTGCCTTATCAGAATAGCTTCATTTATATCTATAACTATTTTCTCAATTTATGATCATTTTTTTTTAGTCATTCTTTTTTTTTTTGCACCCAAGAATCATGACTGTAGCCTGAATGCTCATTTTTTTCCCCGAAGAAACAAAGGATTCTTGTCCAAAATATCAAGTCATGCTTGAGGTATTATAGAAGGAGCGTGTCAAAGCTTTTTCCAACACATAGTTTAGGCAAGAAGGTGAACCAGCCACCAAAAAAAAAAAAGTTCAAATATGGAACGCCAGCTCCCCCTGCTGGAGGAAAACAAGACGGCTCCAACCTTGGTGATAATAGCCCAATATTAACATGCACAACTTGATGTTTTGGTGACTTCATAATTACAACCCTTCGCTCGCAAAAGAAAAAAAAAAAAATGGAACATTACGAAACAATTTTAGAAATGGATTGATACCGGCCGTCATCAAAATCATTTGAACTTCAAGGCTAAAATGTAAGTGAAGAAGTATGGCAACAGACAATGTGATTATAAAAGTCACCCAAGAGACACTTAGTATAAAAAATAAATAAAAAGAAGACCTTAATCGCACAAACAAATAGGGAACGCAGCGGTCATTGCGATCAAGAAAAAAAAGGATCGGATGTCGTCCTAATTTATTCCAGCAGGGAAAATGGAAATTTGGATCTGTTTAATCTCTGATCACAGTTCATATCTTTGTCAGAACCAACACAACATTACTAATAAAGAATGCAATGCCTAGAAGATCCCTAGACATAGTGTGACTTCTATGATCCTCCCCTCCATACATGCAGATGGATAAGTGGCTGATCAGGGTGAAGGATGACAACTAGTTGAGAGTTGATGAATGGTAGTGGATTCCTACCTTCCCCGCTGGTGACAAGTAATCCAAGCAGGTAGAAATGAGGGACTTTCATGTTCAGGAGGTGAAGCTGCTGGACAGTTCCTGGAGTTGGTTATTTCTTTTTTTCTTTTGTTGTGTTTTCCTGCTAGTTACAAATGTATGGCCTTGTGTAGCACAATGATCAGGGTGTAGAGGAGGGAGCACTGTGCACACACACAACACACAGCCCTGCCTCTATACAGAGCTTTGCACACACACAGCCCACAGCAACCAGTTCCTAAGCAAAGTGATGAACAGCGATCTGACTGCAGCTCTATTATCAGCCACAAGGTGGCCAAGGTGTTCATCCGCAAAACAAGAACGTCACCCTCTCCTGGCTCAGGGATTTGTCCGCCGCCCCTTCTATACACTTCTACAGGCAGCCGAGTGGGGCTATGTACGAAGAAGTGTGCGCTCCTGGTGTCTTGCTGAGAAAGTTCCCCCGACGGATAAGGACCCCTATGTACTGCACAGTACGAATGACTAAGGAGCCGCCGAAAATAGCCGAAGCTGAAAACCTTCAGTCAGTTGTACACGGCGCCTGCGCCCTGAGTCCATGTTCAAGCCACACCATCCAAGAGGACCTAGAGGTAGAATAAAAAAGTGCAGAGCGAAGGGAGGTTGTGCCCGAAGCGTGGCAAACGAAGCATGCCCACGAGGGGCCCTCTTACAGGCGCCGTGTACAGCTGATTTACAACTATTCGGCTTCAGCTATTTCTGCCGGCTCGTACTGCGCAAGCGATGCGCCTGCGCAGTACAGGGGGGTCCTTATCCGCCGAGGGGAACTTTCTCGGCAGAACACCGGCTACTGATCGGATCGGCGATGGCAGTAGCAACAGTATTGAGGAGGGGCGGGGAGAGCTGTCACTTAGCCACCCCCCCCCCCCCCCCCCCCGAATTTATCAGTGCTGGGAGCTCTACACATCTCTTCTTCATCATGGAATCATTGCATAGTCATCTGCCCCTCTGGATTCCCCATTACTGTCTTATTAAATGTTTCTCTTTTTTTTATTTAAAGTAGTATTAAACCTTCAGAGGGATTTTTTTGTTGTTTTTGTGTATATTATATTTTTATAATATTTTATAAAAATGTTATATTGGATATATTGTATATATTGTAAATGTTATATTGTATATTATATTTTTATAATATTTTATACAAAATGTAAGATTGGATATATTATATTGTATATTATATTTTTACAATATTTTATAAAAATGTTATATTGTATATGATATTTTTAGAACATTAAGGGCCGGTTCACACTGGTGCGATGTCAGAGATCGGATGTGATTCGCACCGTACTGCACTGAAAATCACATGCGATGTCTGTGCGATTTCAGCTATAAAGATCGTATGGCTGAATTTGCATCAAACTCGCACAGGACCCTGTTGTTTGTTCACACCAATGCGATCCGATTCCTGTCCGAGTTTGCAGATTGCACTGCGATAGGTGAACTGATTTGGGGGTGTCATTACGTTTTACCAGACACTCCCAGCAGTTGGCATATAGGGCAGTGTGAACTTGCGCCGGGAAACATGCGATGCGGGAACCCGCAGTGGATTCGCAAGCCTCCCGCATTGCAGCAGTGTGAAGCGGCCCTAAGCCCAGGTCCACACTACTGCCATCACAGACATGGCATGTGATTCGCACCCGCACCTGCAGTACCGATCGCATGCGATGTCTGTGTGATGCGATTTCAGACATGCAGTTGTAGATTGACACAGAAAGAAGTGCAGGGACTTGTTTTCCCCGCACTAGAATCGGATCTCCTGGGCGTTCTCACCTATGCCATCCGATTCCTGTGCAAGTTCATAGTTCACACTGCGATCTGTGAACCGATCTGGGGGGCTTCATTAACAATGTAATGACACCCGCAGCGATTCGCAGAAGGCCGCGTTGAACTTCCTGCGGGAGAGGAGCGATGCGGGAACCAGCGCTGTAATCATTTCCCGCATCACATTAGTGTGACCCTAGACTCAGGGTTGGTTCCCACCATAGAAACACACATCAGTTCTGGACACCTTTCTCTATGCACATTTCTGTAGTGCAATTTTGGTGCATTTTTTATTCATTTCGGGACGCATTCCAGGTGCTTTTTTTCTTCTCTTTTCCTGTTTATTTCCCCACTATACTAGGGTCCAGTGCGTTTTTGATGCGTTCCAGAGCATTTCAGTGCGTTTTTGATGCATTTTACTGCGTGTCAGTCCAGTCCAGTGCAGGAAAAATGCAACATGTTTGGGTCAGTTCACACCACATGAAATACAGTGTGCTTTTCTCTGCATCAAAAACGCATGGAAAGTAGGGTATATGGTTTACAATGGCATAGTTCACACCAGTACTTGCAGTTCCAGTGCGTTCCAGTTCCAGAAAAAAAATAGAACATGCTGCATTTTCCCTGCACTGGACTGGACTGGAACGTTGTAAAACGCTTCAAAAATGCACTGGAACGCTGTAAAACGCTTCAAAAATGCACTGGAACACACCTAAATGCACCAAAAATGCACCGGAACACACTTGTCCTTATTTATGGCTAAGAAAAAAAGAGGGGGGAAAAAAGCACTGGACTGCATCAAAAACGCACTTGAAGGCATCAAAAACGCACATGCTGAAAAGCACATGGAAGGCACCCGGACTGCATTTCTATGGTGTGAAGAATGGTTGAGCTATGTGCCATGTTCCCCCTAGAAGCTGGAAGTAGAATGCTACTACAGTGATTGCCTTAAAGGTGGCTTAAAGGTCCAGGCATGAGCGCCATTCAGGGAAACCTTTGCATTTTCTTAATGAATTCAAAGCGCTCTCTGATTGGACAAGATGGGGAGGTGGAGCAGTGATGTCACAATGGGTTTTATCCTTTTGCTCTGAGCATAGATCTTTGGAACTCACCCACTGTTGACTAGAGATGAGACAAATGTACCTGGGTTTGATTTCTGGTGGGTTTGGCAAAGATGACAAAATCTCGGGGCTGAATCTGAACCCTGTTGAAGTCAATGAGAGACAAATGTTAAAAACATTGCTGCCCATTTTCTAGGATAATAGACAAGCGATTGTCAAACAAATGGCAGGGGTGGCTGGCCACTGCTGGGAACATGTACCAAAAAAACAAGTTTACATTCCCTTTGGGGGTGGCAGAGATTTTAGCAATGCTTGTGAATTATTAAAAATGCTAAATTTGTTTGAATAGCCTGGGGGATATTTAGAACCAGCCTGTGAAGTGGCAAATCTGTGCAATGAGTAAAACCTCCAGTATAGACATTTACAAAAATTTTGTTTGTATCACTGGGAAATGGCAGTTCCTGGTTACTTACTTCTGTCTGTAAATAAAGCAGCAAAGGATTCCATTCACCAGTACCAGACCCTTATCATGGGGTGGGGGGGCTGTTAAGCCTTAGGATGGGAAGGTCTGTTCATACCGAGGATGGGGGGTAGACTGTGAAGCCTGAGGATGGGGGGAGACTGTGAAGACTGAGGACTGTGAAACTTGAGGATGGGGGGAGACTGTGAAGACTGAGGGTTGTGAAGCCTGAGGATGGGGGGAGATTGTGAAGACTGAGGGCTGTGAAACTTGAGGATGGGGGGAGACTGTGAAGCCTGAGGATGGGGGTACTGTGAAGACTGAGGGCTGTGAAGCCTGAGGATGGGAGGAGACTGTGAAGTCTGAGGGCTGTGAAGCCTGAGGATGGGGGAGACTGTGAAGACTGAGGGCTGTGAAGCCTGAGGATGGGAGGAGACTGTGAAGTCTGAGGGCTGTGAAGCCTGAGGATGGGAGGAGACTGTGAAGACTGAGGGCTGTGAAGCCTGAGGATGGGGGGAGATTGTGAAGACTGAGGGCTGTGAAACTTGAGGATGGGGGGAGACTGTGAAGACTGAGGGCTGTAAAGCCTGAGGATGGGGGGAGACTGTGAAGACTGAGGGCCATGAAGCCTGAGGATGGGGGGAGACTGTGAAGACGGGGGTGTGACAGACTCACCCGGGATAGAGGCTTTTGGAGGGGACTGAATGTGAGCCTCTTGCCTACAGATTATGAGCCCTGGCATTTGGGGTACCCTTGAGGTGTTGTTACTTTGGCTTCGGGTCCTTGTCCCCAAGACACACAGACTCTGGGGACCCTGTATTTGCATAGTAGCAATAGTGACTGAGTCATACTGTTGGGACTCATACTGTGAGGAGATGCTAATGTCATTAACTCCACTCACCTGTCTGATGTCAGCTATAATGTGTTTAATGTAAATGAGTTTAGTCTGGCTTACCACAGGTTCTAAGGGTATTCAACTCATTGTTGTTTGTTCTAATTAACCCTGTGTTCATGTTTATGGTAATGTGTGTTGAATAGTCAATGAGCTAGGAGACGTAGTCACTTAGTCTGGGTAAATGATTTAGTAAACTAGCTCTTGTTAATTAGGTTACAGTTGTATTGTTAGAGGAGGTTCCAACGGCATATAAAGTCTTGTAATTTTGATTCTAAAAAAAGTTAGTCCATGTTAGCATCTAAGCAAGTGTCGCCTTGTTTTGTGCTCAGAGCGGTAGGAATATCTGATATCTGTAACCAGACTACAAGGAAGTGGTATACTGACAGAAGCACTCAAGCGGAGTGTGGGACGTTCCGTGACAGTGGTGGCAAGCAGTGGGATGCTTCCTGCAGTCTGGGACATCCAAACCTCCAACTGGATCCAAGATCAGCATAGCAGACTTCAGTCACCCCAGCGGATATATGGACCTGGCATCAGAGTACCCGGGTCTGCTGCGGATCATCCTTTCAACGTACACCAGGACTGTGTGTGAGGATGAATACCTGGAGCTCAGGCAGCAGATTCGGGTGGAGCTCTGGATTGGAGCCCTCCAGCTCACTGGTATAAAACAGGGCAAGTGCTTTCCGACCCAAGAGCAACAGGCCAGTGACCAACGGGCATTGCGGATGGCATTCTTGGGAGAGCGGCCCCAGGAGCAATGGGTGACTGAGTTGAACAGGCTGGTCCAGCAGGAGATAGAGCTGGACAATCATTATCGGGCTCTGCAATGGCACGTAGAGGAGGGATATTTAGGGGAGACAACTGAATACTCTCCGGAGGGATATGACTTTGGAGGCCCTGGATTGCTGTGGGAGAGCCTTACAGATCATTTTGTGTTTGGCGATGAAAGGGAACCTGACCTTGAGGACCTGCGAGAATATAGAGAGGCTATGCTCGGTCTTGCGGGGGTCTCATAGCTCAAACCTGATCTGGACCATTTTCTAAGGAAGGAACAGCATCTAGAAAGGGCATACAGGAAACTGCTAGAACACGTTTAGCAGCATTAAAGAGAATCGGCAGTGGAAAATCTGGAGATTGCCGTCCCCAAACCTGAAGTGCTGACAACAGGGCAGAGCTCTGCTAACCTCTGCCCAGCAATGATAGCATCTTCTGGGTTCCATGGACAGGAGATGGTGAACCTCTATCCCCAGAGATCAGTTGCAGAGACATGGGATTTGATAGACTTTTCTGCTGAGGAAGAACAACCTGATGAGCCTCCAGCAGAAGAGCTGCTATCAGGGCCAAAGTTCACTGTGTTCTGCCCAGCACCAACAGTGGCTTCGGCCTTCTTGAGAGAAGAGGTAGTCGGCCTTTATCCCACAACACTGACAGAGACATGTGATTTTCTGCCAGCAGCATCTATGGAGTTACAACAAACTTCTTCAGCTGAAGATCTGGTAACAGAACAGAGGGTCCAAGACCTCTGCCCCACACTTTTAGCAATTCCAAAGACTGGGGATTTAATAGACGTTTCTGTAGAGGAGGAACCACCTAGCAAACCCCCAGCAGAAGTGCTGGCAACCGGACAGAGGGTCCAAGACCTCTGCCCCACACCTGTGGCAGTTTCGGAGGCTCAGGGTGAGAAGGTGGCAATCACTTCCCAGCAGCAGATACAGGGGGAGAAGGGAGAGGAGGTGTGTGTTGTCCCTCCCCAACAGTTGGCCAGGGTGGAGGAAGTGGACTTTTCTCCCCAGCAAATATCTGTGCACCTGGGAGACAGTACCATAGACATGTTGTCCCAGCAGCCAGATGAGGGAATGGAAAAGGAAGCAACCGGCTCACCTCCCCAATGGCAGCTGCACAGTTTGGGAGTTGAGGAAGCCAGCCTCCTGCCCCAACGGTTAGCCAGAGCGGAGGATGCGGAGTCCCCAGCAGAAGTGCTGGCAACAGGGCACAGTGCTACCAACCTCTGCCCAGCACCGGCAACAACTGTGGAGTCCCAGGGAGCCGGGGCAGTCGGCCCCTCTCTCCAGCGACAAGCTGATGTAGTGGAGATGCTACTCCCAGCTGAATCGCTGGCAACAGGGCAGAGCACTGCTGGCCTCTGCCTAGCACCTACAGTTTCTTCTCAGCTTCAGAGAACTGGGACAGTGGGCCCCTCTGGCCCAGCAACAGGCCAAGCCATGGAATGGTAAACTCCACCCAGATGAAGCGCTGACAGACGGACAGAGAGTCAATGACCTCTGCCTCACACCTACTGAGGTCAACTATTCCTTGCAACCAAGAAAGGAGATCATGCGGACAGACTTTGTGAGTTCACTCTGCCTGACTAACGCATGTCCAGACCAGGTGGAGGTCTGGGACCTTGTTAGCCAACTTTTGATGGGGGAGAAATGTAACAGACTCACCCGGGATAGAGGCTTTTGGAGGGGACTGAATGTGAGCCTCTTTCCTACAGATTATGGGCCCTGGCATTTGGGGTACCCTTGAGGTGTTGTTACTTTGGCTTCCGGTCCTTGTCCCCCAGGACACACAGACTCTGGGGACCCTGTATTTGCCATAGTAGCAATAGTGACTGAGTCATACTGTTGGGACTTGTACTGTGAGGAGATGCTAATGTCATCAACTCTACTCACGTGTCTGATGTCAGCTATAATGTGTTTAATGTAAATGAGTTTAGTCTGGCTTACCACAGGTTCTAAGGGTATTCATTGTTGTTTGTTCTAATTAACCCTGTGTTCATGTTTATTGTAATGTGTGTTGAATAGTCAATGAGCTAGGAGACGTAGTCACTTAGTCTGGGTAAATGATTTAGTAAACTAGCTCATGTTAATTAGGTTACAGTTGTATTGTTTGAGGAGGTTCCAACGGCATATAAAGTCTTGTAATTTTGATTCTAAAAAAATTTAGTCCATGTTAGCATCTAAGCAAGTGTCGTCTTGTTTTGTGCTCAGAGCGGTTGGAATATCTGATATCTGTAACCAGACTACAAGGAAGTGGTATACTGACGGAAGCACTCAAGCGGAGTGTGGGACGTTCCGTGACAGGGCAAGACTGTGAAGACTGAGGGCAGTGAAGCCTGAGGATGGGGGGAAAACTGTGAAGACTGAGGGCAGTGAAGCCTGAGGATGGGGGGACTGTGAAGACTGAGGGCAGTGAAGCCTGAGGATGTGGGGAGACTGTGAAGACTGAAGGCTGTGAAGCCTGAGGATGTGGGGAGACTGTGAAGACTGAGGGCAGTGAAGCCTGAGGATGGGGGGAGACTATGAAGACTGAGGGCTGTGAAGTCTGAGGATGGGGGAGATTGAAGACTGAGGGCTGTGAAGCCTGAGGATGGGGGGAAATTGTGAAGACTGAGGGCTGTGAAGCCTGAGGATGGGGGAGATTGTGAAGACTGAGGGCTGTGAAGCCTGAGGATGAGAGGAGACTGTGAAGACTGAGGGTTGTGAAGCCTGAGGATGGGGGAAACTGTGAAGACTGAGGGCTGTGAAGCCTGAGGATGGGGGGACTATGAAGCTTAAGGATTGGGGAGGTGCTGTGAAGCCTGAGAATAGGGGGGACTGTGAAGACTGAGAATAGGGGGGACTGTGAAGACTGAGGATGCACTATATACACTATATTGTACATTACAGACTTCTTGTCTCAGCAGTTTCTGGTAGGTCAGCACTCCCTGACTATTCTAGTGAAGTTCTTCTATAAGATAGGCTCAGATAAAATGTTAAATCTCTGAATGTTTTTATGTGTGATGGAAGAGTTTTATCTTCTAATTATAATGCATAGGTTTATACATGTCTGTGAGACTCTTGCTTGTGGCGCAGCAATGTGAGCATATTTTATGGATACAAGAAGGCTTTTGTTTTAGTTAACCACTCCCCTTTAAGCCCCTCCCACTGTTAACACAATTTGGCCAAACCCACTGTCCGCCACGGCACGCTACATGCGCCACATTACTATGCTAAAACACCAGGCCCGGGTCTTTTACAATCCTAGCAGCACCCCAGCCACAATGAAAACCATGCCCACTATTTGCCACAATGCACTAAGCACGCTTCAATTTTTTTAATCAAGCAATGGGGGCCGGCTTATGATCTTGCACACAGGCCCACTGGAGCATGGGCCAATGGAAGGCAGTGGCCTGGTCTGATTAATTCAAGAATGGTTTGAGGAACACAATGAGTATGAGGTGTTGACTTGGCCTCCAAATTCTCCACATCTCAACCCAATTGAATATCAGTGGGATGCCCTAGAGTTACAAGCCCGATCCATGGAGGCCCCACCTCTCATCTTATAGAACTGCTACTGACTTGGTACTACATCATACCTTCAGAGGTCTAGAGGAGTGCTATGGTTGGTGATGGTAATGTTATGTGCCCATTGGATGCACTTTTGGTTGTGGACACAGATCAGCATGGGCACCCTGACCAGTCTACCACTAGGCCGTCCCATTTTTTCTGTTTTCAGCACATTAACTTCAGGGAAAACATGTTCACTTGCTGTCTAATTACTGCCATTGTAGCAAGATATTCAATGTTATTCACATTACCTGTCATTGGTCATAATGTTATAGCTGACGGGTCTCCCCCCCTTTTCTATATATTTCTTCCTTCTTTCTTTCTCCATCTCTCCCTCCACTTCTCTCTTTCTTACTCTTTTCTCTCTTTTTTAGCTCTCTCCATGTATTATGTGGAAAAGTGCCACCGGCGCACTCACAATGTGTTTAGATGTGAAATACTAGGTAATTGAAATAAATTTAAATGAAAATTAAAAATTAGAAATTAGGAATTCAAACCCTTGGTTGCTGCAGTCAAAACAAACTATTCCTCCAACTGTGAAAGAATTGTGCAAAATCTATGTGTATGAGGTGCAGACTGCGCTACCTTTCAAGTCAATTATTTACATATACATATGTGATTATACATGACTCTTCATATCACCACTCAAATTCATCAATAAAAAAAACTTATACAGATTATAAAGTCCAATATATATCCACTTGTGTTAATAGTTTTCTATCCACTTGTGATAGTAAAGTTGTAGCTTCTCCACCATTAATTGTGCTGCTGCGGTTCTCCTCCTTATTTGTTAAAATGTGACTTTCAGTGCCAAATCCACCACCGCTTAAGGATTGGCCACTCACCAGAATTTAAATACATTCAAGCCCTCGGCTCATTTAAGGGATAACCAATCCACTCGCAGCTGCCGCTTGGTATATGAATATGTCCTCATGAAAAACAAACAGCCTTCGTAGCGCAATATGTTTTGACCATTTATTAAAAGATTAGATAAAAGTTGTGCAACTCACATGTTTCCGGTGCCCCTATACTGGCACCAAGCTTCTCCAGTGGTTTGTATGAAGTGGTAAGGGTCTCTGTTGGTCCCGTTCGTCGGCGTGCGGCTGAGTTTCGACTTTCACATTTTTTTTTATATTATTTACATTTTTTCCATTCTTTTCTTTTTTTTTTTTTCTTTTTTTTATATTTTTTACATTTTTTTCATTTTTCTATTATTATATTATTTTATTATTCCCCATCCTTATGTTTATTTTTATTTATTTATTTTTCTGTTTTTTTTTATATATTTTTTCATTTTTTTTTTTATTTTTATTCTTATTTCTTCTTATTTCTACTTTTGTGTATTCATGTTTTTTTATTTTAGTTTTTTTATTTCAAATTTTTTTGTTTCTTTTTTAATTTTTACTGTTTTCAAACATTCAGTATATTTAACATGCCTATAGGAGCACTAAGTATTCCCTCCCTGCATTTACTGTTAAATGAAAGAATTGATTTGTGGCAAAGATCTTCCCCTATAACATGTGTAGACACATATGGATGGGTAGCGTGTGCATGTGTGTGTACACATATATTTTAGCAAAGGAATTTTTTAGAAAAAAAAACATTTTAAAGAATTGTAAGTATTTTTCTGATGATTGTACGGGGTTAATAAAGATCCAGGTTCCCTTATGGTAAATGTAAACAATAGTTTTTTTTCTGGACTTGTATGTAACACAGTAGTCAATATAAGATTGTTGAAGTTTTTCCAGCCGTTTGTATGGGTCACCCCGGCGAGGATAAGGGACTAATTATACATATGAGGCTGTAACGACACCCCGAGTATGAAAGGGGTTAAAGTCGTTTAGGACATTTCATACCCAAAACACAAAGGCCGCTACCGAACCCTCCAATCAGCCGAACAAGGAACCCGTACAAATAATCCACCCCAAAAACGAGACACGGCTCTGTCTTCAGGTTCCAACCAGGAAATGAATCTTTTTTTGTTTACAAACTTTTATTGAGTGTAAAAACATTGGTACAACAAAGTTGTTTACATATGTCATGAAAGTATATTAAAGAAAATTACAAATATGTAATATTGTCATAATGTATTAAAAAAAACACATGTTATACAGATCCCACTTCAAAACATCCCCCCCCCACCCTTGGAAAAGAGGGCGGGTTACACTGTCCAATCACAATGGACACACAGGTCAGGTGTGCTTCTCATCAGTACACAGTGTTATCAGGGGGGCTGCTGGAGGAATCCCCCCTCCCTCCTTCCTCACAGCAATACACATCCTGTGATCCAAGGCAGACAAACCCAATAGAACATTGGAGTACAGCCCTTGTGCCCCTCTGTGCCCTTCTACCACCTCTTCACTTTACCAGGGGCCCAGAGGTCTTATTACAGCAGAAGAGAATTGTGTTGATGTATTTATGTTTTGTAGGGATTGTATAATATATATTTTCACAGTAGACTATTAAACCTTTATTTAGGTTTTTCTGATAGCACCATAAGGGAATATTCTTTATTCAGGGAAAATACATCGCCACCCTATAATAGGAAGTAACTGAACAGGAGGTTTAGGAGGGTGTCTATGGGAATGTGTGACCATTCTTCCAGAAGTGCATTTGTGAGGTCAGGAACTGATGTTGGACGAGAAGGCCTGGTTCGCAGTCTCCACTCTAAGTCATCCCAAAGGTGTTCTATCAGGTTGAGGTCAGGACTCTGTGCAGGCCAGTTAACTTCCTCCACTCAAAACTCACTCATCCATGTTTTTATGGACCTTGTTTGTGCACTGGTGTGCAGTCTTGTTGGAACAGGAAGGGGCCGTCCCCAAACTCTTCCCATGAACTTGGGAGCATGAAATTGTCAAAAATGTCTTGGTATGCTGACACCTTAAGAGTTCCCTTCACTGGAACTAAGGGGCCAAGACCAACCCCTGAAAAACAACCCCCACACCATAATCCCCCCAACAAATGATTTAGAGGGGTGGCCCAATACTTTTGGCAATATAGCATGGATAAGCGAGTTTGGGGTGGAGGAACTTGACTGGCCTGCACAGAGTCCTGACCTCAACCAGATAGAACACTTTTGGGATGACTTAAAGCGGAGACTGCAGGCCGGGCCTTCTCGTCCAACATCAGTGCCTGACCTCACCAATCCGCTTTTGAAGAATGGTCAAACATTCCCATAGACACCCTTCTAAACCTTGTGGACGGCCTTCCCTAAAGAGTTGAAGCCAATATGGAACCCTACGGTCTAAGACTGGGATGCCAGTAAAATTCATGTGCGTGTGAAGGCAGGCGTCCCAATACTTTTGGCAATATAGTATATATATATATATATTCTCTGTCTGTTGGATAACCCCAAGTAAGAGTAAATGACTGGAATGGAGCTCATAGAAAGCGGGGGTTCTAATCCTTCCCCATTACATCAAAAAGAAAAAAATATTTTTGCTGAACAAACACTTTATTGCAAAGTTGCAGATTTATAAAATATAGAGATGATTTGTGAAATGATAATTATCATATTAAATCTTCAATGACATTTTAGTGATTGAGGTTACATCTGCTTTATTCTCTTCACCACCCCTCCCCCACACAAACCTTCTTTTCACTCCTCTCTCTCCCTCTCTCTCTCTCTCTCCCCCCCCTCTCCCCTCTCTCCCCTCTCTCTCTCCTCTCTCTCTCTCTCTCTCTCTCTCTCTCCTCTCTCTCTCTCTCTCTCCCCCCCTCTCCCCTCTCTCTCTCTCTCTCTCTCCCCCCCCCCCTCTCTCTCTCTCTCTCTCTCTCCCCCCCTCTCTCTCTCTCTCTCTCCCCCCCCTCTCCCCTCTCTCTCTCTCTCTCCCCCCTCTCTCTCTCCTCTCTCTCTCTCTCTCTCTCTCTCCTCTCTCTCTCTCTCTCTCTCTCCCCCCCTCCCTCTCTCTCTCTCTCTCTCTCTCTCTCTCCCTCTCTCTCCCTCTCTCTCCCTCTCTCTCCCTCTCTCTCCCTCTCTCTCCCTCTCTCTCTCTCTCTCTCTCTCTCTCTCTCCCCCTCTCTCTCTCTCTCTCCTTTTCATTCTCACCATATAATTGTTTGTGATAAGCTGAACAATGAACAATCGTTTTTATCCAATAGAAATGAAGGACTTTGGTGCAAAATAAAGTCAAATTCCACCAAATTCATCTTTTTCTTTCTTATGGCCAAAAAATCAATTTGGAATAAAAGATTGTTTGAAATGACCAAGTCTATCGATCGTTTATCATGACATGTAAATGTATGGCCGGCATTAAATCCGTACATCTTATCAATACATTCATAGAGACACTGACAACATCGCTAATAGCATTGCTTGAGCTTCAAATGCTGCATTTTATAAATTATTATAAAATATATATAAAAATATATATATTTACATCTTACAAAGTTTAAGACATAAAAAGAAGTTTGTTTGATGTATTCACATAGGAAGAGATGGAGCGCTTTACCTCTCCGGCAGTTCTCTGTTCCTGACTGCAGGGGGCAGTGTGATGCACCATTTAGCTCATCATACACAGCTTGGTTTTTTTTGTATTTGTACAAACTTTATTTGAAGCGTAATAAAGTACACTTAATACAGTTTGCTGTACAGCAGCCATGCGGATCTGTACAGCCTGCTGCAATAAAATGTATCATGTCAGCGTTTTATGCTGTAGCACGGCTCCGGTCTACGTTGCAGCGTGAATGGGACATGCAGGAAACAATTGTTCTGTGTGTGTCCTTGTAATGACAGATGTTTTACAATGCAGGAAAACACTTACAGTACCGCCGCACTATAATACACCTCCCAAATGTATGAGATGAGAACGAGGGGCGCCTATTAGTAAAAGTATGTAGGCATAGGACACACCCCCTGCCACGCCCCCTTAGACCTCATGCACGCGGGATGTTAAAATAACGTTATGAAAACGCCAGGATCTTTGCAGAGATTTATTTTTAACTTCCTTTCACCTTTTCTCAACGTTTTTGCAATAGCGTTCTTTAGCGTTTTTAGCAGATTTTTTTTCAAGTTTTTTTTTTTTCAATGGATAAAAAACGTTAAAAAACTTTGGTGAGCGACGTTTTTGAGCGTTTTTGAGCGTTTATCAGCATTAGAGCATTTTTACAGCTGAAAAATGTCTCTCGGAACCCACTGGTCCTGAGTTTTCTTTACAGCTTAAAAACGCCTAGGTGGGCATGAAGCCATAGACTAACATAGACAGGCGTTTTTAAGCTGCGAAAAAACGCTCAAAAAAGCGGCTGTAAAAACGTCCGTGTCATTGGGGCCTTATGCCTCGTACACACGGACATTTTAAAAAACGGGCTGTAAAGCTAGTAACAACACCTGGAAAAAAAGCAGCATTAAAAACGCGATTTTATTAGCGTTTTGATTTGACGTCAATGTGCGTTTAATGTCGTTTGTAAGCGTTAATGCTAAGGTGCGTTTTTTTAAAAATAACATCCCTCTGCTATTTTCCACTCCCAAATTACCCACATAAACATTTTTACAGCTTATAAATGCTGACGCTAAAAAACATCAGTATAGCGCTAATGCGCGTTTTTGAGCTTTTTTGAGCTTTTTTCGGCGTCAAAACATCTCTAGCGCTGGAGCCTCAGAACGCGCTGGTCCTTGGTTTTTTTTTGGAGCTAATAAACGACCATGCCTGTTACAGCTCAAAAACGCCCCGGTGTGTATGAGCCCATTGAATAACATGGAGGGGCGTTCTTAAGCAGCAAAAAACGCTGAAAAAATCCGCTGTAAAAACGTCCGTGTGTATGAGGCCTTAAAGTGAAATTATATTAAAAAAAAATAGTTCCACCCACTAGTGCTTTATTGTTCACCACGACTATTCCTTTATACTGGATTGTGACATTTACAAATGCAGCAATCTAGAGATTGGATGAAAGGTTTAGTGGCGGGAAACACTATTTTGAAAGATAATAAGTGAATTTTATATACAACTCTAGAGATCAGACCAAAATGAGGGACAAATGAGGAGGGAAGAGGGACAGAGGGACTTTGCTCCAAATCCGGGACAGTCCCTAGAAATCCGGGACAGTCCCTCAAAATCCGGGATAGTCCCTGGAAATCCGGGACAGTCCCTGGAAATCCGGGACAGTCCCTGGAAATCCGGGACAGTCTCTGGAAATCCGGGACAGTCCCTGGAAATCCGGGACAGTTGGGAGCTCTGCTATGGGGGAGAGTTACTAAAACAGATGCACACAGAATGTGGTGCAGCTTTTCATAGCAACCAATCAGCTTCTAATGTTGGCTTGTTGAATGTAAGTATAACTAAAGGCATTAGAACCCTGTGAGTTGGTATTGCTGTCTGCGCCCCCATTAGGGAGATTTACCCCCCTCTATTTCTCCTGTTTATTATTAACATTGAATGTGAATGTAAAAGAAAATGTAAAATGTTGGGTTGTCCCCAGAAAAGTAAGAGGGGGGTAAATCTTCCAATAGGGACACTAGTTCCGGTGACCTGGGGGGTCCCCAAGGAAGTCCCTCAATTTACAGAGATTTCCTCTCACTTCCTGTTTGGCTTTGGGACAGGAAGTGAAGGGAAATCTCTGCAATGGAACACAGATGTTGAAAAATAAATCAGACAGGGGTCCTAACCCTCCGTTACACCCCTTTGGCACTGGGGTGCTTTTTAGGCGCCTGTAAATCCCGAGTTCTTTCATACCGGGGGAGGGGCACTTGGAGGACAGGAAAAAAAAGTCCTGCAAGCAGCATCTTTGTTGTATAGACCGCGCCCAAAACGCCCCGCCCATTGAAAGGAATGGGCAGCGCCCCTGAAGAGCCTGCAAAGCACTTCGGCGGCCTCAACACGGGCGCTTCAAACCTTTTATTTGGCCCCTAGCGAGGGGGTAAAAGTGCCCCGCTAGCCTCCGAAAAGCGGCGCTACAACAGCGCTAAAGCGTCACTTTACCGATAACGCTGGCACCGCCCCGGTGTGAAAGTCGCCTAATGCCCCGTACACACGATCGCACATTCCCACCACACAATCCATGGCTCACACTTGTCTTCTCTACACGCGGGTCACACAAATCTTGGCGGAAATTCCCATCGCCAAGAACGCGGGATGACGTACAAGACGTACGACGAGAAGAATGAAGATCAATAGCCAAGTGCGGCTCTTCTGCTTGATTCCGAGCATGCGCGGCACTTTGTGCGTCGGAATTGTGTACACACCATCGGAATTTACCACAACGGATTTTATTGTCGGAGAATTTGAGATCCGGAATTTCCGACAACAAGTTCCCATCGAACGTTTTCTGTGGGGAAATCGGAGCGTGTGTCCGGGGCATTAGTCTATCCTATATATATTCTACCTGGAGTTCTACTTTAATCTTTGAAGATAAAATCTAGAAGCTGATTGGTTACTTTGCACAGGACAGACAGACAGACAAATACTTTCATGACTTGCAGATTTAGCAGCTGTTTTACCTGTCAGAATGATTTGTATTTGTCCATCCAGCTCTGAGTTTTTCACAGCTCTGCCCCACAGCCCAGTCCTGTGTACAATGTTAGGAGAGCCAGTCGTTGTCTCCTGCAGTCTCCCCTTCATATACAGGTCTCCTCCCCACCCCCACCCAGTGTCTGCAAAATAGAAGGAAGCAGCAAACTGGCTCATCGTTCTGTCAGATCCTTACACTGCAACACAAGCAACTGCTTCTTCTCCCTCTCCCAGTCTGAGCTCTGCTGTACAGGGACTGCAAAAAAGGCAGAGACCAAGTAAAAATAGGGCCCTTTCATTACAATCAATAGATTTCATGATATATTAATGATTACAGACTTCCAGGATTTTCTGCCTTTTATATCTGTTGAAGTTTCACCTTAAAGTTTATCTGAAGGTAAAACCTTTTATTGTGTTTGTTTTGTGTAAAGTGGAGAGGGATTAGAACCCCTGGAAGGTTTTTATTGCTCTCTGTGTCCTGTTTACCGTCATCACCAAAAAGTGAAAGAAAATCCCACGTTTTGTATTTTCCTCAAACAGAGGGGGATCTACCTAGGGGGACGCTAGTTCTAGTGACCCCGGTGACAACCAGCCATTGCCTTACTTTGTTTGGAGGGATTTCCTCTCATTTCCTGTTTTGGGGACAGAAAGTGAAGGGAAATCTCCCAAATCAGACACATAAGGTCCAAGTCCATAAAGACATGGATGAGTGCGTTTGGGGTGTAAAACCTTGAATGGCCTGCACAGAGTCCTGACCTCAACCTTTAGATAGAACACCTTTGGGATGAATTAGAGAGGAGACTGTGAGCCAGGCCTTCTCATCCACATCAGTGCCGGACCTCACAAATGTGCTTCTGGAAAAATAGTCAAACATTCCCATAGACACCCTCCTAAACCTTGTGGACGGCCCTCCCATAGACACCCTCCTAAACCTTGTGGACGGCCTTCCCATAGACACCCTCCTAAACCTTGTGGACGGCCTTCTCATAGACACCCTCCTAAACCTTGTGGACGGCCTTCCCATAGACACCCTCCTAAACCTTGTGGACAGACTTCCCATAGACACCCTCCTAAACCTTGTGGACGGTCTGGAGGGGTAAAGGGCGGAGCCAACTCAATATTGAACCCTCCGGACTAAGACTGGGATGTCAGTAAAGTTCATGTGTGTGTAAAGGCAGGCGTCCCAATACTTTTGGTAATATAGTGTGTACATGTATATATATATATAGTAGTAGGTTTCTTAATGAAATCTATGGCATATTAGCTGTTGATCCTGCCAATTCCTAATATAAAATGTCCCTTGTATATTTTGTATGGTGATAAGGCTTAGTAGAAGCTCTCCCGTCCAGCCGTGTATTGTCACCCATATCAGAGCTCTCATAGGTAGGTAGGTACACCTGTACCTACCAATGGACAGCCCCAGGACACACTGCATTGTCATTGTCACATAACTACCTTTCCTGCCCTAACTGACAAGGGATGTGCCTAATACAATGGAACAGAAGTCACACTGATATTCACATCCTCTCAAAGCTCTTCCCTAGTGGAGGAGAAAAGAGAGGAGAGAAAACATGTGATGGAGATAAAAAACTAAAAAACAGAGATTTACTTTTTTTTTCTTTGTCAAAATATTTTATTCTATATTTCAGTATGGAAATGACTTTGTACAAGGAACATATAATAGTGATAATACAGTCTTGTAGAAGATGGTTAATTATATTTATGTAAGTAATCAAATATTATATCCTTAGAGACAATATATTAATATCAAGAACAAATTAAAATGTTATTGATAATACATAAGACTTGTTCGAGATATTATGTATTATTATAATAGTGATAGACATTTATTACAATCTTGACAATATCAAAGAGACTGTTGAGTGGAAAATATGAAAAATAAAAAAATGTATAAATTAAACAATATGAATATTATGAAATCAAAAAATATACCATAAAAACTAAAAGAAAGGAGAAAGGAGGTGAAGAAGAGAAGGAAGAGTGGAGAAGTCCGCGAGGTAAGACCAGAATCCATTACTACTATTTAAAGAAGCATAAATGTTAAAGTTCTTCATTCATTTTACCACAGCAATAGTACTTGATTATCGAAGGTTTGTGGTATAGTATTGTTTATCCAGGGTCCAGGGTTGCCACGTTCTTTCAAACTCAGGGATCGTGTCCATGTCAATCGCTATCATTTTAGCATGGGTCATAGTATTATTCATTTTATCTAATGCTTCTTTTACGATTAGATTAGAAGATCTCCATGCTCTTGCTGGTGTTTGTTTAGCCGCTGTAAAGAATTGTATTAGCAATTTGAATTGAGCATGTGTTATATTTTCAGGTTTCAGATTAATTAGCGCTATTTCAGGATCAAAGGGAATTATCTTATCAAATAATTTAGATGCGATATTAAAAATTTCCTTCCAATATATTTGAGCTTTTGGACACATCCACCAAACGTGAAACAATGTTCCCAATTCAGAGCGTCCCCTAAAACACTGTGCAGAGTCATTTGGTAGATATTTTGCCACCCTGGCGGGTACAAGGTACCATCTTGTTGGCACTTTATAACTCGCTTCAAGTGCCAATATATTGGGTGATGCTGCTTTAGTTGAAGATCATATTTGATTCCATTCAGAGTTATCCAGTTTTCTTTTCAAGTCTTTTTCCCATTTCTGTATATATTGTGGTTGGTTATGATTGGTATGAACCATTTCATGTGAATATAATACAGAAATAGTACCTCTAGAATGTGGGTTATTCTTACAAATCGCTTCAATAGTGGACAAGTGGGTTAGAGATGTTACAGTATTTAATAACGGTGCGGAAAAGTTTTTGATTTGGAGGTATCTGAACAACTCGGATTGTGGTATATTATACATTTCACATCAATTGGGAAAAGAAATGAATGATGAAGAATTTACAAATGTGTGCATGTGAATTACATCTCTAGATGTCCGTTCTTTGAAGGATTTGGGATATACCCATGCAGGGTAAAACGCAGGATTTTTGAAAAAAGAGAGTAAAGGATTATGTAAGGATTGTAACTGATTTTTTTTTTAAACAATACATTTTTATTGGTATTTTTCCAAAGTATACAAAATACAAGCAGATTTCTCATTTCTCATTTGTACATATTGTTCGCCATTCAGGATCTTACTACATTAATAGAGTAAAACAGATTACCTGGTAGGGTTACTAAGAAATATCCTCAATGAAGCATTGTACATTTGTCAAGCCTGTCACCCCTTGTGGGTACACACTGTAAACAGACTTTCTGCTTAAGTTTTCAAAGTTAGCCCTGAGAGGACCTTACTGAGGGTCCCCTCAAATATACTATCACGTAAGTTCCCTGTAAATTTGTTGTTAACCAATAATAATAAACTTAGAATGACTGATTCATCTTAATTAGACTTTCTCATTCTTTTGATAACAGGTAAACCACGTAGTGTTGCTATGCTGTGTGCTTAGTATAATACCATATCATATATGACCATACCCAATTATGGATTGTACCACTAGATCATTGATGGTTGTGTTTCAGTAGTGGAGGATTAGGAATAGTTTTCATACATGTGAGGAGGCATATTTAGAGGAACTCCAAGTTTCCCAATGTTTGTGGAAACTCGGGGTTCTTCTTTCTGTATATGCTAGGATTTTTTCCATAGTGTATTGAGCATTCACTCTTGATATGACTTCTGCAATTTTTGGAGGTGAAGTAGAGCGCCATTCCTTGGCTATTGCTATACGTGCAGCAAACAAAATGTGGGTGACTACCTTTCTCCTCAGAGGAGGATAGTTTTCGATGCCAAAGCTTAGAAGAGCAAGAGCAGGGTTGATGGTACAATCAGAGCTGGTCACCTTTCTAATTAGTGACTGTATTTTTTGCCAGAAAGGTTTTATAGCTGCACAGTTCCAGAATATATGGAGGATATTGCCAATAGCTTGGCAGTTTCTCCAGCAGAGAGGTGTAATACTAGGGTTCATTTTGTTTAATCTGTGCGGAGTAATGTACCATCTATGTAAGAGTTTTTGTGCATTATCCCAGTGATCTATGCATGCTGATGATTTATGATTATATTTTATCGCTTCATGCCATTGAGGCATAGAAAATTCTTTTTGTAATTCAAATTCCCATTTCATCATGCTTGGGGTTTTGGAGTGTAGGTAGAGGGGGGTGGTGAATTTGTAAAAGAGCGATATACCCATACGCTTATTAGAAGTCTTGCTTAAGAGGAAGTCCCACAGAATCTGTGGTATAGCTATTTGTCGTATTGGGTTTTTGCTCTTGTAGTGGTGTAATTGGTACTCTCTATATCTATCTATCGCATTTTGATGAGGTGGAGCAGGTGTGGTGAAGTTGTCTCCCGAGGATTTCCATGGTTGGACTGAGAAGTTTGGGATTAGGTATTCGTAGGATGCCAGTGGTACATTTAGTTTTCTAATTGGGGTGTCTGTTAAGTGTTTATGCACTATGGAGGACCAGGCATCTATTGTTGCTCGTATAGTTGAGTAAGGTGGGGCGTTTGGTCTGCAATGTATACAGGCTGCTATAGCCAATGCAGGGAGGTCGTGACCTGGTGTTACGGTGCGTTCAATGTCTGACCAGCGGTTGTCTGTTTGGCAGGAGAACCAGTACTTCATTTGGTCCAGTATTGCAGCTTTATAGTAAGTCTGTGCATTAGGTAACCCTACTCCCCCTAGATGTTTAGGTTTATAGAGGTGGGCCAATGCTATTCTGGGTTTTTTACCCCCCCATATGTATTTTTTCAGGCAGTTCTCTAGTTGTATAAAAAATTTCTGGGGAATTGGTATGGGTAATGATCTGAAATAATATAGGAGTTTTGGTAAGATTTGCATTTGGTATGCAGCTATCCTCCCCAACCATGTAAGGTGTAGTTTGGTAATTTGATGTAGTTCCTCTTCGATTTTTGTTAATAATGGAGGAAAGTTTTGGGAATAGATTTTGGAGGAAGAGGAAGTCAGCTGCACACCAAGATAAGTAATGGAAGGTGGGTCCCAGTTGCAAGGAAAAATATTTTTCAACCTGCTTTTGTTCTCGTTTGATATATGAAGCGAGAGTGCATAGCTTTTGGTTGTATTTACTTTATAAAAGGAGAATTGTCCGAATTTATGTAATAGCGTTTTGACGATGGGTAAAGAAGTGGCTGGGTTTGATATAGAGAGGATTATGTCGTCAGCAAACAGTCCTATTTTGTGGTTAACAGAACCGACTTTAATGCCTTCTATTTTGTCGTTAGCTCTAATAGATTCTGCTAGTGGTTCTATGACCAAAGAAAAAATAATTGGGGATAATGGGCATCCTTGCCGAGTGCCGTTAGTTAGTGCAAAGGGGTCGGATAGCAAGCTAGATGTGAAAACTCTTGCAGATGGGTCTGAGTACAGAGACATAATTGCTGAGTGTATTAGACCTGATAGGCCAAACTTGAGTAAGGTCCTGGACAGGTATCCCCAATGGACCCTGTCAAAGGCCTTTTCTGCATCTAATGCTAAAAAGATGCTGGGCTGCTTGCTTAATTCTGATATGCGCAGGAGGTCTAGCATCCTCCTCGTCCCATCTGGTGCCTGTCTGCCCTTTACAAAACCTACCTGGTCCAGTCCTATGAGGGAGGGGGTTATTTCCATAAGTCTGTTTGCTAAAATTTTTGCATAGATCTTTAAATCGGAGTTTAGTAGGGAAATAGGCCTGAAGTTTTGTGGATCCGCTACGTCTTTACCAGGTTTAGGGATAGTGATAATGATGGCTTGGAGCATTTCTTTTGGGAAGGTACCATCAGAGGCTGCTATATTGAATATCTTTACCAGTTCAGGGGCAAGGATGGCAGAGAAAGCCTTGTAATATTCAGCGGAGAACCCGTCTGCTCCTGGCGATTTGTGCATGGGTAGAGAGTGAATTACGTATTCAACCTCTGTGAGTGTGATGGGCGCGTTTATTTTTTGTAGGGAAGTTTTGTCTATTGAGGGAAGGTGAACAGTCTGTAAGAATTCGTCAATCTCTATGTCCGAGGGTTGGTAAGTGAGTGGGTCCGTCTGGAGATTGTATAGGGATTCATAATAGTCCTTAAAGGCGTTGGTGATATCTTTGGGATTGTGATGTAGGGCTTTGGTACTGTGATGTCTGAGATTTTTGAGATTAGAACGTGCCTGTTTTTTTTTAAGCTGGGAGGCTAGGATTTTACCTGCTCTGTTATTTTGGGAGTAGTAGGAGACTTTTAGTTTTTTTTAAAAAGTATCATTGTCCGCTCTAATTTCCTGTCTTACTTCTTCCCGGCAGTTATTAAGGCTTTTGAGTATTTCACTTGAGGAGGTAGCAGGATTCTTGTGTTGTGCTTCCACATCTGCTATCTTCTCAAGTAGGTTTGTCATGCGCTGCTGTTTCTTTTTCTTTTCCCTAGAGGCTACCTGTATAAGGGCGCCTCTAGCGAATGCTTTGTGTGCACACCAGATGGTCATAGGTGAACAATCTGCATTATTATTGAATTGAAAAAATTCCGTAATTTTTGCTGCAATTTCGTCTCTGATTTTGGGGTGTGATAAGAGAAACGTATTGTTACGCCACAATGGTTTGTGGGAGTGTTTGTTGGCATCCACAATTTCAATAGTCACTGGGGCGTGGTCAGACCATGTGATATTGTGGATGTCAGCTTTCTGGACATTTTGCAGAGTATACAGGTCAGTGAGGAAAAAATCTATTCTAGAATAGCTCTTATGTACAGCCGAATAAAATGTGTAGTCCCTCTCGGTGGTTCTAAGGCAGCGCCAAGGGTCATAGAGTCTCTGTTCGTGGCACAGCGAATCTAGAGAGGGCCGCCGCTTAGAGGCCATCAAGGACACATCTAATTCTGTGTTCATAATCGAGTTAAAATCACCACATATTATTAAGTTGCCTTTTTGTACCTTTTTAGCCATACTTACAACTTTGCGAATAAACCTTAGAGATCTAACATTAGGTGCATACAGGTTAACTATAGTATATGTGATGTGGTCCAGTTCTGCGACCACGATCAGAAAGCGACCTTGGGGATCTATATGTTCCTGTAAGAGAGAGAAGGTTAGTGTGTCCCTAAATGCAATCATTACTCCATTCTTCTTTGTCGTATTCTTGGCCATAAATACGTGCGGAAACTTGGGATGTGTACATTTTGGGGAGTTGTCACTGGCGAAATGGGTTTCCTGCACACATAGAATGTCACATTTCTCTTCTAAGGTTGACTTCCAAAGGGCCCTCCTTTTGTAGGGGCTGTTCAAGCCTCTCACATTGTATGACATCAGTTTAAGATTCATTCTTGTGGAAAGTTGTGCAGTAGTGCCATCTAGTGGTACTTCCAGGAATTGGAGTTGAGATCTTGGATATGGTTATAATGCATGGGGTCTGAGAAAGCAATGTCCTCATAGCTTTGTAAATGAACAGTTTAACTGAACAAACTTGAACTGTTGATAAATGATGGGATGTAGGCCGCATGAATTGCGGATAGTAGGTCACGGGAATCATCTCGTAACTAACAAGGGGGGTTCAACAAGGTAAATCCTTGAACAGCCGAACATCGGGTGGTTGATCAGAAAGAACAGCTTCCTAGAGAGCTGCAAAGCACCATAACTAGCCAGATGACAGTTATTAGGGGAGAGTGCTCACTAAAAGAAATAGCATCAAGTAGCATCAACTGAGGCAGGTTGCTACTTGTAGTTCTTAGTTGAACGGTGGTTGTTGCGTCTGTTATATTGTGGGTTAGGGTCCTCAGGTACTGCGTCTGCGGGAAGCAAGCACCATTTTCGGAGGAGATCCAGGCCCTTTTCTAGCGATGTTATCGCATGCGATTCGTTGTTCATGTCAACCAGGAGTTTAGCAGGGAATCCCCATTTGTAGAGGATCTTATTGTTGTGCAGAATTTTAGTGATAGGCACCAAGTTGTGTCTGGCTGACAGGGTGGCTTGTGACAGGTCTGCATAAAGTGCGATACCAGCATATGGGTCAGGTAGAGAGGGATGTTGTCTTGCGAATCGCATGAGTTGATCCTTAATGTGGTAGAAATGGATTCTTGCTATCACATCTCTAGGTGTTTGTTCAGGCAGGAAGGAAGGTTTTGGCAGTCTGTGTGCCCTGTCAATAGTGATGTCTGCTGGGCTTAGAGAGGGGAGGACAGTCATCATGAGCTTTTGCAGGTAGGTAGTGATCTCTGCGGGTTTGACCATCTCAGGGACCCCCCTAAACTTGATATTGTTCCTTCTGGCCCGGTCCTCAATATCCGCCATTTTAAGGCGCATGGCTCTGATTTCATCTTCTACCTCAAAGTGGGCATCTACCAGTTCATTGTGTGCTAGAGTGAACTCCTCCATTTTATTCTCTACATATTCCACTCTATTGCTGACAGCAGATATTTCCCTTTTTGTGTTGCTCATAAACACTGCCATATCAGATTGAAGAGCTCCCCTCAGGGTTTGCAGCATCTCCTTCATTGTAGTGTCAATAATAGGCTGACCTGAGGTGGGGAATGCATCTAGCTGCTCTGCCTGTGTGGAGGATTCCTCCATTTCTTCCCCTGCTGCTCCTGCCTCATCCTCATTCTCCCCTCCTTCCCCAAGCCTCCTTTTTTGCTTAACAGGGCTGCAGAATGGGGAGGGTGACAAGGGATTGTCATTAAAGTGTGACTCACCCGAGGATGGCTTTGGATTGCTGTGTGGCTGTGTTGTGGAGGCAGATGAACGGCTCCTGGGGCCGGCTCCATCTTGGAATTTTCGGCCCTCAGCAGGGCGGAAGAAATCAGTCAGTTTTCGGGGTCCCTCTCTCTCCTTCCTTTTGTACATCGTGCCTGCTGTGTGCCCCTTGCTCTCCTCTCTCAGATGGTATGCTTTTTGGCTGTTTTTGGTGTGCTGTGAGCCGCTGATTACACCCGGTGTGTCAGAGCTCTCCTCTCACACGTCCATGAGCTCTGGCTGCCGGCTCCGCCCCCCCGAGTATTGTAACTGATTTTTAAATTACAATCTATCCCAGAGGGAAATAAAATGTTTGGTAACCGGGTTTCCTAGTTTTTTTTACGGTCTTTTGAAGACATCCAGAGTAAGTTGGAAATTGAAATAGGATCACATTCAGCAGCTTCAATAGATACCCAAAGTGGGACTTCATGATGAGTATGATATTTAGTGATACTTTCTAAATGTGCTGCCCTATAATAGTATGCAAAATTAGGACACCCTAATCCCCCATTTATTTTAGGTAGATAAAGTGTATTTTGCTGAATCCGTGGTTTGGAAGATCCCCAGATGAATGACATTGTTTTCCTTTGTATAATTCTCAGATAATGTGTTGGGATTGGAATTGGTAAAACTCTAAACATATAAAGGAATTTAGGTAACAATGTCATTTTAATGGCATTTATTCCACCAAACCACGAAATTGGAAGGTGGGACCAGGAATCAATCATATTTGATATACTTTTCAATGCCTGAGGATAGTTGGCTGAAAATAAATCAGATAATAATGATATAAGTCCCACACCAAGGTATGGGATTGATCTGTCAGTCCATGGAAATGGGAGTCCAATTTTTTCAGAAGATAATTCCAAATTTGAGAGGGATATGTTTAGAGCTAGACATTTTTTAGGGTTAATGTAAAGACCTGAAATTGCAGCAAAATGATTGAGAGTTGGCACAAGATTAGGGCCAGACAGTTGGCACAAGATTAGGGCCAGACAGTTGGCACAAGATTAGGGCCAGACAGTTGGCACAAGATTAGGGCCAGACAGTTGGCACAAGATTAGGGCCAGACAGTTGGCACAAGATTAGGGCCAGACAGTTGGCACAAGATTAGGGCCAGACAGTTGGCACAAGATTAGGGCCAGACAGTTGGCACAAGATTAGGACCAGACAGTTGGCACAAGATTAGGGCCAGACAGTTGGCACAAGATTAGGGCCAGACAGTTGGCACAAGATTAGGGCCAGACAGTTGGCACAAGATTAGGGCCAGACAGTTGGCACAAGATTAGGGCCAGACAGTTGGCACAAGATTAGGGGCAGACAGTTGGCACAATATTAGGACCAGACAGTTGGCACAAGATTAGGGCCAGACAGTTGGCACAAGATTAGGGCCAGACAGTTGGCACAAGATTAGGGCCAGACAGTTGGCACAAGATTAGGGCCAGACAGTTGGCACAAGATTAGGGCCAGACAGTTGGCACAAGATTAGGGCCAGACAGTTGGCACAAGATTAGGACCAGACACTTGCGGTGAGGAAAGAAATAAGAGAATGTCATCAGCGAATAGACAAAGTTTGTGATGATAACCTGCTATTTCTATTCCAGTAATTGTCGGTTCATTTCTAATTTCTTGTGCTAGTGGTTCTATAAGAAGGGTGAAGAGTAAAGCAGAGAGTGGACATCCCTGTCTAGTACCTCGCTCAATATCAAAAGAGTCAGATTTATAACCGGCATATTTGACGTATGCTTTTGGTTTGTTATAAAGTGCAAAGTGGTAGTTTGGACCAAATCCACATTTCTGTAACGTATATTGCATATATCTCCAGGAAATAGAGACAAAGGCTCTTTTGATATCAAGGGAGAGAAAACAAGCAGGAATATTTCGTGTTTTAGCAATGTGGGACAACAGGACTGCTCTGTGTATATTGTCACCAGCCTGACATGAAGGTATAAAGCCAACCTGATCACTATGGAGAAGAGTAACAATAATCTTTTTTAGCCGAGCTGCTAAGATTTTCTCTAATATCTTAATATCAATGTTTATCATAGATATAGGGTGATAGTTTATGCTGAGGGTGTCATCTGATTGTGGTTTCGGGATCATGCAGATGGAAGCCATTAACGACTCTTGACGGAACGATTTATTATATAAGAGGTCATTAAACGCTTCTGTGAGTATAGGAGAAATAATATCACTATAACTTCTATAATACAATGCTGAATATCCGTCAGGACCACGTCTCTTATTTATTGTTAAGTCTTTAATGGTTTCTGTAACATCTTTACCTGTAATGTGGTTTTCTAGTTGTGCTTTTTGTGCTTCAGTCAATTGAGGGATATTTATTTGGGAGAAAAAGGAATCTGCCTCATTAGTGTTAGATGTATTTGTTTCAGTATAAAGATCTTTTAGATGAGATTTGAATTTCTGTACAATTTTTTGTGGATTACTCGTATATATATTATTAGCCAATTTAAGTTTTATAGGTTTGAAAGATTTATTAATGGTTTTTAATGCCTGAGCTAACAATGTACCATGTTTGTTGGATTTCACATAGAAAGTATGTTTAGTTCTATGAATTGATTTATCAGCGGAGTTTGTGAGATAAAGGTCATCTTCTAGACGTGTTTTTCTAATCGAGTTCTAGCAGAAGAAGTGGGATTATTTTTGGAAGGACATAAACGCTGAATTAAATTCCGTCTCTAATCGTTTTGCCAAATTTCTACCGTCTCATTTAAGAATTCCTGATTGTTGTTGAAAAATACCTCTAAGGACCGTCTTCTGTGCTTCCCATAGTGTAAGAGAGGATATGTCAGCACTGGAATTGTTCTTTATATAATCCTTTAATGATAATTCAATGATTTTGCGGTGAGGCGGATGTTTAAGTCATGTGTCAGGGAGAAGATTTGGGATTTTCAATAGGAGATGAAGATTGGGGAAAATGTTTGAAATATTAGAGAGATGGGCTATAGGAAGTAAATATCAGGAGAGAAATTGTAAGATTGTAATGAGGTGGTATAGGAGTCCAGTAATATGAAATGAAGAAGGAAATCTCTGAGACCGGTTGGAGATGTAAGATGGAGAGGGGGGACAATGGGACATATTCGGTTGGGTTGTCAGAAGGTGAGGGAATTTTGGGGGAAGATCTTGGAGATCTATCAGAAGGTATCAGGAACAATAGTGACTCCAAATATAAAAACCTCTTTATTCTCTCCAACACCAGATTCAAAAAAAGAAACCAGAAAAGGCATTTTACACTTAATGAGATCTGCGGAGAGAACAATAATAACTCGTAAATGGAAGGAAGAAAAAGGACCAACAATTGCAGAATGGAAACTTGAGCTTTAAATCCTTTCTTTAGTCCTCCATTACATAGATCTCCCGTCCTTACCACTAGTCTGGGTTCCCATGTGTCACTTGCTCCATATCCCAAAGGGATTCCTTTCCTTTCCCAATACATCCCCCTTTTGTCATATTCCCCCCCCCCCTTTCCAACTACAACCCCCCATTCCCCCCCCCCTGTCTCTCCCGTCTTGATCATCCCCCAACCCCCTTCCCCCTCCTTTTTTTCTTCTCCTATTCCCATGGGTAATTTCAGTATTTTTGACATTTTATTTTATGTTTGCAGTTATATTCCATATACTTTTGAATATGTTTGTTTATGTAGTAGATTATTCAATTATTATGTATTTAACAATATTCATTTGTTTTTTTCTTGTGTGATATATTTTGCCTTTAATACAACATTCAAATTATTTGTGATGCTCCAAACTTTGTAAATGGACTCATTTGCCTATGTGATACACTTTACCCATTTGGGGCCTTTTGTGGTCTTGCCCCAATTTAATTTCCTCATATTGCCATTTCTTCCATATGTTCCACTTGGTGCGGTGTCCCCGCCTTGTGTCTCCAGATGTGCCGCCCTGGGCGTCTGTTTCTGCCTAACCATACGGACGCCCAGGGCTTGCAGTCACCATCCTTGAGCAGGCCCGCACTCACGCCTGGCATTGCCTGGCAGTCCCCCATAAAATCCTATGATGGCCTGGCCATCCAGGATTTTTTTCCCCCTCATTACCATCTCTACCAACCCAGGTACCGCGGCGATTGGATGGAGTTTTCCAGGACACTCCCAACCATGTTGGGGGTGCCTGGATCCTCCCCTTCGCCGCGTGACCTTATGGTTAATGTAGTATGGAGGTATGGGAGCTGCCGGCGTGCATGCGCACAGGCGTTCTCACGTCCGCCTCGAGCCGGTGACGTCACACGCCGGCTCCGTGGAGGGATGATTTAAACCGGCTTACCATGCTGTTTTATCAGCCTGAGCTGGAGGGAGACATTCATTATGTGACCGCTGCTGCAAGGTAAGATGTGACATTAATTACCATCTTCAAATCTATCCTCATGCACTTTTACAGTAAATCTTGCATGTGGTGCATAGCAAAATGTCTGGCGACATTATGCTTAGGGAAAGATTTTTTGATGTTCTGGATATGTTCCCTTATGCGTTTCCACATAGGCCTCTTGGTTCTACCAATATATTGTAGTGAGCATGAGCATTGCAAAACATATACTACTCCTTCCGTCCTACACGATATGAAGTCCTTAATAGTATGTTCATTGCCAGTACTTGTTGCTGTGAATTTGTTACACTTTTGCCCATTTTGTTGGGTATTGATGCAAGCGTAACATCTTTTACAGGGGAAGAGCCCTTTCCCCTGGAAAAAGGATAATTCCGTTAATCTTTTGGGGGGTTCCGGGACGTTTTTGGCAATTAGATCCCTTAATGTGGGGACTCGCCTATAAATGAAGCGAGGCTTATCCGGTAGGATGTTGCAGAGAGTTTTATCTGATTTTAAAAGAGGCCAATGTTTTCTGATGATTCTTTCCATTTTCTTATGTTGAATGCTGTAGTTCATTATCAGTGGTATATCGTTATTATCTTTATTATCTTTGATTTTATCCTGGATCAGAACCTCCCTTGGGGTTTGATTAATCTCCTTGATTTTTTCTGCTATGAATTCCTTGCTATATCCTTTGTCTTCAAACTTTTGTCCCATCAATTGTGCCTGTTTCAGATATTCATTATTATCTGAGCAATTTCTTCTTAGCCGTATGAATTGCCCCTTGGGAATATTGATAAGCCATGGTTCATGGTGACAACTGTTCACTGGTATGTAGCTATTTCTTTCCACTGTTTTAAAATAGGTTCTAGTACTAATGGAATTGTTTACTAGCTGTATTTCTAAATCTAAGAAGTGTACTATTTTTTCACTTATTTCGTATTCAAGCTTGATGTTCTTTTGGTTGATATTTAATTGGTTAAAAAACTGTATTAAGCTAGCTTCGTCACCTTTCCATATTACTATACAATCATCAATGAACCTTTTGTAAAGCACAATATTGTCTGGGGTATTTGAGAAGATTGCCTCATCCTCCCACTTGGCCATAAAAACATTGGCCACACTTGGAGCATACTTAGCTCCCATTCCAATCCCAGTTAATTGTCTGTAGTAGTTGTCCTTATACCAAAAGTAATTGTGCTGTATTCCAAACGCCAGGCTTCTTAAAACAAATCTTTTTTGTTTGGATATGAGATGGCTGAATTTTTCCATAGCCCATTTGGTTGCTTCTATTGCATCACTATGATCGATAACTGTATATAGCGAAGCTACATCCGCAGTTGCAATGATATTTTTTTGATCTCGTTTTAAGTCAAGGGAATCCAGTATTTGTATCAAGTGTTTCGTATCTCTCAGAAATGCTCTAGTTTGAGATACTAACGGCTGTAAAAATTTATCGACATATTCACCTATCCTGGCATTGATAGATTGAATACCATTTATGATAGGTCTGCCCGGCGGTTGTTCTAAATTCTTGTGTATTTTCGGCACGGTGTAGATGATGGGTACTCTACATGTGTCAGGCAATAAATATTTGGACTCTTTTTTGTTTAAAATATTTTTACTTACTCCTTTCCGGATTACATCTGATAATTCCCGTTTGTACTCTCTTGTTGGGTTGCCATTGAGTTTAATATAAGTATTAGTATCGCTTAGTTGTCCTAGTAACTCATTATTGTAATATTCTTTAGATAGTACCACAATTGCTCCACCTTTGTCCGCAGGTCTCACTACAATTCCTTTATTTTGTTCTAACCGTTTAATGCCTATTTGTATATTGTTGGGTTCAGATATTTTCTTGTATTTTAATTGTTCAAGATCTTGTATTACCATTCTATTGAAGACTTGAATATGCTCATTGTTCAGTACCGGTGGATTAAACAATGATCTGTTTGTGAGGCTACTGTGAATAATGCCTCTTGATGCTTCTGTTTCCGAATTCTGTATACTGGGAGGCTTAGATAGCATGTATTTTTTAATGTTCAGTTTCCTGGTGTACTTTTGTATGTCAATATACATTTGGAATTTATCAAGATTTCTTGTAGGGGCATATTTTAAACCTTTGTCTAATGTCGCAAGTTCAGCTCTCGTTAGTTCTGTTCCGCTGAGGTTATATATGCCTTCTCCTAATACTCTCTTTTTCTTTTGAACTTTCCGTCCTGCTCTGCATCCCCTTTTCTGTTTGGGCTTTTTTCCCTGTTGTGGTGTTCTTGTTTGTGGGGGTCTTCGTTCCGGCGATATTCTAAAAAAGACCTTGATTGCTCCTCATCATTATATTCCCTTAATGGTTCATACCTGTTGTTAGTTTGAATGGGACTTCTTGTCGGTTCATGCCTAGATTGTTCAATTCCTCCTCCTTCATTCCTGTTCCGGTTGGATTGATATTCCCGATATTCTTCTCCATTCGTATATTGTTGGTATTCTCTTTGTTCATTTCTCTCAGGGTTTTGGTGATAATCTCTTGATTCATTTCTGTGTGCATATTGGTAGTACTCCCTTGGTTCAGTCCTATAGTTATTAGTTTGGTAATCTCTTGGTTGTTGATAATAGCGTGCTTGGTCCACATAGCCATTATTCCTTCTATTGTCTTCCCGATAGTATTGTGGAGCATTCATGCGATTATTCGGTGATTGATAAGGTTTTAAGTAATTACGTGGTGACTGATATGGTTTGTTTCTTTTATTGCCATTATTTTTCCAATAAGGTCTTCTGGGGGACTTATTTTTTGTTCTATTTTTCCACCAAGGTTTAGGAGTTCTGGGGCCATCATCATCCCTATATGTTCTACTTTGTTCTATTTCAGGTTGTCTTTCATATTTCAGACCATCAGGTGTTCGCGGTCTTCTTTCTGGTGTTCTGTAGTTAGATTCTCTTCTTGGAGTGATTATTCTTACCTCCCTCTCAGGGGATGAAGCAATGGATTCAGTTTTACCTTGTTTAAGGTTAACCTGCCAATTAAAAACCTGTTCCAAATGATAATCATTGGTATCTCTGAGGTACTTTCTTTTCTTCCTTTGCTTAATTTCTATATCTTTCTGTTCTAAAACTTTATTTAGTTGCTTAGTTAAAGTTGTAAATGGAGCTGTATCTTTAAATGGTTCCAATGTGCTTTTGCACTCTGTGATATGTTGGTTAATTATCTGTAATTTTCCTCTGTTTCCTTTTTAAAGCAAAGTGAACTAGATCCATTCCTTTGTCATTAAAAATTTTTTTTTTTTTGTACCATTCATTTACTCCTTCTTGATCCACTAGACCATCACAGATGGGAACCTCCCATCTTAATCTCCTGGGCACCATTTTGTCTTTAATGTACTGTTCATTTGTAGCAATATCCCACCATAGGCTCACCTTTTTCTCCATCAGGTGGCCAAATTTTCTGAAATTCGTATCTAAATCTCCTTTTTCAGTGCTAGGTGCAGTTGAGAAAACATTATCTAAATTTACTGTGCGTTTTTCTACGAAATCAAAAATATCCATATCTGCGACTGTAGGTGTGTTCTGAAGTAATAAGTGCTAAAAAAATGTATAAAAACCAAGCGCTGATGTAAATTGTGCTTAAAAATATATATATACCAATATAGTTAGTGCTATGAAAAAATCAGTAAATTAAAGCTGCTATCAATATAGGGTGATCAGATAACCAAACAAATAGTACTAAGTATAAAATTGATGCGCTTTAAATAAATAGTGCACAATATGCTGCTGCGACTAAGCTTAAATCCAGGAATAAAAAATGCATACATGTGAATAAAGTAAATTAATAATTATGGTGCTAATACATGTGTTAAAATTGCCAAAATAAATCTTCAAATTGGTGATGTGACAGTGAGTATAAATAAAGTAATAATGACACTCAGAGTACAATGTCCAGGCAGAGATAAATAGTGGGAGAAAGTAAAAATAATTAAACAGTTCCTTCCCTTAGTCCAGATTGATTGACTCACTGGGTTGGATCGTTTGTATCAGGATATTTAGTTTTTCTTGTATCCCACTTCAGCATTTACACTGCTGGTGATTCGGCTCTCAGGATAAAGGTTTTATGCAAAGCAAGCAAAGAAAAAATAGATCATTGTGCAGTGAACTTATTAGATAGTACATAAGCAAAACAGGGACAAGAGATACACTCACAAACTCCCGGTCTATTAGAAGCATTCAAAGGGAAGGAACTGTTTAATTATTTTTACTTTTTCCCACTATTTATCTCTGCCTGGACATTGTATTTAGAGTGTCATTATTATTTTATTTATACTCACTGTCACATCACCAATTTGAAGATTTATTTTGGCAATTTTAACACATGTATTAGCACCATAATTATTAATTTACTTTATTCACATGTATGCATTTTTTATTCCTGGATTTAAGCTTAGTCGCAGCAGCATATTGTGCACTATTTATTTAAAGCGCATCAATTTTATACTTAGTACTAATGTTTGGTTATCTGATCACCCTATATTGATAGCAGCTTTAATTTACTGATTTTTTCATAGCACTAACTATATTGGTATATATATATTTTTAAGCACAATTTATTTATATCACACATATCTTTCCACATCAGCGCTTGGTTTTTATACATTTTTCCTTACATCTCATATTTACACTAAAATGCAAAAAAAAAAACTCATTTAAAAAAATGACATTGAAAAAAATGTGCCTTTAAGAAGTATGGGCGAAGTGACGTTTTGACGTTGCTTCCTCTCTGCAGTGTTATGGAGACAGGTGGGCGCCATCTTCCCCTCACTCGTCTCCAGCTACAACAAGGAGACAGACGCGATCGCCTCCACCGCTAACGACAGCTCCGGTAAGCGGTGGAGGGCACTGGATCGCGGCGGGAGGGAGGGCCCTCTCCCGCCACCGATAAAAGTGATCTTGCGGCGAATCCACCGCATAGACCACTTTTATCTGAAAGCCGACCACCGCACGATAACGGGGATACCAGGGTTATGTCAGCTAGCTGCTGCCATAACAACGATATCCACCGGCAAACTTAGGACGTACATCGGCGTGCGGCGGTCGGCAAGTGGTTAATAAAATCCATGATAAAATAGGAAAGGGAAAAGGAAAAAAAAACAAAACAAAACAGGACACGGGAACAACTCTTATCAGATAATCATAATTAGACATAATGAGAACTGGCTGTGCAGCACAAAGGTTACAACAAAAGCAAACAATATAACAAGTAGAGGCGCAAAACAAATCAGACATCATACACATTCTGATACAAATCTGCTAAAAAAGAAAAGGGAAGTGATGATAAAAATAGAGTCTGGTCAGTCCATAAAAATATCGGCTAAAAGAGTCTATTTAGAAATGGTGAAAATGGAAAAAAAAAGCATCCAAAAAATGCAAACATGGCCGCCATCATGATAGAGTAGAAACCAATTCCTCAGCTGCAGTAAAACACAAGTAGAGAGGCTCCTCTGAGTTCAGTATTGTAGAAATAACCCTTTCTATAGTAGATGTAGATCATCTCACATTTTGTAGGAATAAACAGGCCTGGTATTAATAATACAGTGACACCTCCCCGAGTCCTGAGCAGTGCGGATTCCTGGCTGACAACTGTGAGATCTTCTGGAAGATGGAGGACGGCAGCTCCGGAGAGCGTCCTCAGGGCGAGGCGTTGGAGCTCACGGGACAGCTTGCTGCGGAAGGATGACGTCATCAAAGCTGGACGCGTTTCCAGAACGTGCGCACTTGGCGATGTAAGCAAGTCACGCTCCTTTGTCAACAGATTCAAATAGAAATACCATGACCGGACTTTATAGAGGGCTGACATGGGAACGTGGGCGGGGTCATGTAACAAGCGAGATAAAAGGGGCGTGTATATAAAACAAACAACACAATATGAAGCTAAAAACTAAACGATTATAAAAAACAATCAATCATATAAGCGGCTCTGGACGAAGGTCATATGTAATGTAATGTTACCATTGGAATGGAAAATAAATGTGAAAACGTGAAAAAAATAAATAAATAAACACATGGCAGAGGTGAGGTGAAACATCATATTTCTGAACAATGAGACTAGGTGTAGTAAATACTATTAAAAACAACCAATGGAAGCTGGAGATAATGCCACAAAGTTAAAAACTAATACAAAGGAATATAGAAAGTTATTTTATATTTTTATAAAATGGTAGAAATTTCGATTCCTTCGTTAATTCCGCCAGGCGAGAGATCGTCTAAATTATAGATCCAGAACGTTTCTCTCGCACACAGCATTTTTAAAACTTTCTGCTGCTGGGAGAGAGTTGGAGATTTCCTCGATCCCCCGACCTGCAGACCAACCGTAGACTGTTGATGAGGTTGAATGAAGTGTCTGGGGACACGATGCGGGTCGGTACCACCTTCAATCGCTCTCCTATGTTCTCTGAATCTAACCCTGAGGACTCGAATAGTCTGGCCTACGTAATCTGGTCCACATGGACAGCTGAGCCCATAAACAACAAAATCTGAGGAGCGATTGTAAAAGTCCTTCAATTCATACGTTTTCCCTTTTGTGGTGAAGGACTTTTGACCATGATGAACGTATTTGGCACGTTTTGCATTGGGGCTTACAGCACTGAAACATCCCGACCAGTGAGATGAGAACAGGCTTTTCAGAGGGTGTGTTTATTTATTTTTTTCACGTCACCTCTGCCATGTGTTTATTTTTTATTTATTTAAAAAAAAATCATTCCAATGATAACATTATATTACATATGACTTTCATCCAGAACCGCTTATATGATTGATTGTTTTTTAACCACTTCAATACCGGGGGGCACTTATACACCTTCCTGCCCAGACCAATTTTCAGCTTTCAGCGCTGTCGCAGTTTGAATGACAATTGCGCAGTCATGCTACACTGTACACAAACTACATTTTTATCATTTTGTTCCCACAAATAGAGATTTCTTTTGGTGGTATTTGATCACCTCTGCGGTTTTTATTTTTTGCTAAACAAATAAAAAAAGACCGAAATTTTTGACAAAAATAAGTTTTGCTTTTGTTTCTGTTATAAAATTTTGTAAATAAGTACGTTTTCTCTTTCACTGACGGGCACTGATAAGGCGGCACCGATGAGGTGGCACCAATGAGCGGGCACTGACGGGCACTGGTGATGGGCACTGATAAGGTGGCACCGATGAGGTGGCACCAATGAGCGGGCACTGACGGGCACTGGTGATGGGCACTGATAAGGTGGCACCGATGAGGTGGCACCAATGAGCGGGCACTGACGGGCACTGGTGATGGGCACTGATAAGGTGGCACAGATGAGGTGGCACCAATGAGCGGGCACTGATGGGCACTGGTGATGGGCACTGATATGCAGCACTGATGGGCATTGATAGGCAGCACTGATGGGCACTCATGGGTGCCACTGGGTGGCAATGGTGGGCACTGATGGGCACTGATAGGTGACACTGGGCACTGAAAGGCTGCAAAGATGGGTTCTTATGGGTGGCAATGATAGGCAGCACTGCTGGGCACTGAGGGGCACTGATAGGCGGCACTGCTGGGCACTGAGGGGCACTGATAGGCGGCACTGCTGGGCACTGATGGGCATTGATATGTGGCACTGATATGAGGCACTGATAGGCATCCCTGGTGTCACTGGCAGTGGTAGGCATTGTGACTGGGCATTGATTGGCAGCTGCCTGGGCACAAATTAGTATTTCCCTGGGGGTCTAGGGGGGGCATACCTGGTGGTCCAGTGTGGTGGCCATCCTGGTGGTCCTGGGCAGCTTCCCTGGTGGTCCTGGGTGGGATCCGAGGGGGGCTGTGCTGATAATCAATCAGCACAGACCCCCCTGTCAGGAGAGCAGCCGATTGGCTCTCATCTACTTGCGTCTGTCAAACACGAGTGAGGAAAAGCCGATCACCGGCTCTTCCTATTTACATCGTGATCAGCCATGATTGGACACGGCTGATCACATGGTAAAGAGTCTCCGCCAGAGACTCTTTACCTAGATTGGAGTTGCGGTGTGTCAGAATGACACCCTGCAACAACGATCGCCGCGATGCTTAATATCCTGATCATGTCATATGACGTCTGGTCAGGATATTGAAACCACTTTGCCGCCGTCATTCTGCTATATGGTGGGTGGCAAGTGGTTAATTACACTATTTTTTTATAATCGTTTCGTCTTTAGCTTCATATTGTGTTGTTTGTTTATATACACGCCCCTTTTATCTCGCTTGTTACATGACCCCGCCCACATTCCCATGTCAGCCCTCTATAAAGTCTAAAACCAAGTCACTGGACCTCAAAAGCAAGGAAAAAGGGACAAAAACCAAATAAATGAACATTTGGTAGTGGTGAAAAAAAGTTTAAAAGGGAAAACTAAAGCAAGGTCCCTAAAAATGAAAATGGGGAAAAAGACAAAAGCAATCCTAAACATCAAGTGAAAAAATGAGAAATTCTATAAACCTATAAATAACAGATGATATAAGTCATAAATAATAGAATGAAGTGTCACAGAAAATAAAATTAACAGAATATCAAAAAAGAAGCCAAATAATAAGATATGAAGGTAATCACAGGGTGTACAAAGAGACTCTCATGGTGGTTGTGTGATAACAAAAACAAAGAATTCAGCAAATAAAGTCCCAGATAATTAAAAATATCCATGGAAGTTTCACCGCTACTGAATGTTCATTTATTTGGTATTTAGGATTGCTTTTGTCTTTTTCCCTATTTTGATTTTTAGGGACCTTGCCTTAGTTTTCCCTTTTAAACTTTTTTTCACCACTACCAAATGTTCATTTATTTGGTTTTTGTCCCTTTTTCCTTGCTTTTGAGGTCCAGGGACTTGGTTTTAGTTTTTGTATTTAGATTTTTCACTGCCACTGATTGTTATTTCATTCAGTTTTTTATTTTTGGATTCACATATCTAGCGCCCCACCCACCCCACGTTTTACACTGATTTGAGTTTTGTATTTAGAACTTTTGGTGTCAGCAGCTTTGTACGCTTTGTTTTTTTTCATATATATTTAAACTTTTCTAGCGCAGCGTTCACCGTTCGGTTTTTTACCACTCTATAAAGTGCAGTCATGGTATTTCTATTTGAATCTGTTGACAAAGGAGCGCGACTTGCTTACATCGCCAAGTGCGCACGCTCTGGAAACGCGTCCAGCTTTGATGACGTCATCCGTCCGCAGCAAGCTGTCCTGTGCGTTCCAACGCCTCGCCCTGAGGACGCTCTCCGGAGCCGCCGTCCTCCATCTTCCAGAAGATCTCACAGTTGTCAGCCAGGAATCCACACTGCTCAGGACTCGGGGAGGCGTCACTGTATTATTAATACCAGGCCTGTTTATTCCTACAAAATGTGAGATGATCTACATCTACTATAGAAAGCGTTATTTCTACAATACTGAACTCAGAGGAGCCTCTCTACTTGTGTTTTACTGCAGCTGAGGAATTGGTTTCTACTCTATCATGATGGCGGCCATGTTTGCATTTTTTGGATGCTTTTTTTTCCATTGTCACCATTTCTAAATAGACTCTTTTAGCCGATATTTTTATGGACTGACCAGACTCTATTTTTATCATTACTTCCCTTTTCTTTTTAGCAGATTTGTATCAGAATGTGTATGATGTCTGACTTGTTTTGCGGCTATACTTGTTATATTATACCACCACAGAACCATCAGCTGCATGTGACTATCATTCCACAGTTATCTGTATCATGACCCCACTACCTATTCATCACCACCACAGAACAATCACCTTCTCCATGCCACCACTGTCTCATCTCTGCAAAACGCAGAGCCACCCCCTCCTCCCCACTGCCAGTGCTTGCTCCCCAACAACCCAATTTACTGCATTCCCCCTCTGCTTATGTCCACATAATCCCGTCCACCTACTTCATTTCATCACCACCTGTTTACCACTGTCTTCTCTCACCATCACTGCCTGCCCTCTTACCACCACTGCCTACTACTCAGGGCCACTACTTGTACATTACCACCTGCTCCTACCCTTCACTGCCAACTCCATAGGACCACCACATATCGAGCACGCCCTGCTCCCACCACCGCCTGCTCTTCATCACCACTCTTCACTCCACAGGACTGACACTTGTCGACCAATGCCTTCTCCCACTACCACCTGCTCTTCGCCAACACTGCCTTCTCCAGAGGGCCACCACCTGTTCACCACTACCTGCTCCCCCACCACCTACTCATCATCACCACTTCCAACTCCACAGGGCCACTGCCTGTCACACAACTACCTGGTCCCACCACCTACTCATCATCACCACTGCCAACTCCATAGGACCACCACCTGTCTAGCACTCCCTGCTCCCACCACCGCCTGCTCTTCATCACCACTGTTCACTGCACAGGACTGACACTTGTCGACCACTGCCTTCTCCCACTACCACCTGCTCTTCGCCAACACTGCCTTCTCCACATAGCCACCACCCGTTCACCACTTCCTTCTCCCACCACTGCCAGCTCTTCATCACCCACTGCCTTCTCCAAAGCACCACCACCTGTTCACCTCTACCTGCACCCCCACCACCTACTCATCATCACCACTGCCAACTCCATAGGGCCACTGCTAGTCACACAATTACCTGGTCCCACCACCACCTGCTCTTCGCCACCACTGCCTCTTCCACAGGACCATCAGCTGTTCACCACTTCCTGCCCCCACTACCACTGCCTACCCCTACCATCACTGCCTCCTCCATAGGACCACCATCTGTTCACTATTACCTACTTCCACCACCACCTGCTCTTTACCTCCTTCTCTACAGAGCCACCACCTGTTCACAACTATCTGCTCCCAGCACCACCTGTTATTTACCACCACTGCCAACTCAACGGGACCACCACCTGTTCACCGCTACCTGCTCCCAACACCACCTGCTCTTCATCACCACTGCCTTCTCCACAGGACCACCACCTGTTTATCACTACCTGCTCCCACCACCACCTGCTCTTCATCACCACTGCCTTCTCCACAAGGCCACCACCTCTTCACCAAAACCTGGTCTCAACACCACCACCTGCTCTTTATCTCCACTGCCTTCTCCACAGGGCCACTACCTGTTCATCATTATCTGCTCCCAACACCACCTTCTCTTCCCCACCACTACCTCCCTCATGGAGCCATCACTTGTTCAGCACTTCCTGCTCTCACTATTACTGCCTGCTCTCCATCACCACTGCCTTCTCCATAAGGCCACCACCCATTCACCACTACCTGCTCCTACCACCACCTGCTCCTAACCATTACTACCTTCTCCACGCTACCTGTTCCCAAGTTCACCATTACCTGCTTCCTAGTGCCACTTTTCTACCTCTCACCACCACATCCTGCCCCACAGCACCTACAAGGACTTTTCTCTGGTCATCCTTTGCTGATTCTGCTCCATTTATATTTCATGTTTTTTAACACCCAAAAAGCCTTTAAAAGCTCAGATTTTTTTTTTTTAAGAAACATGTCATACTTACCTGCTCTGTGCAGGATTATTGTACAGAGCAGCCCAGATCATCCTCTTTTTGTTCCCTCCCTGGCTCTTCTGTCTCCTTCCCTTTGACCAGTGCCCCCAATAGCAAGTTGCTGGTGCGTGCTTGCTCCCGTGCCACTGCTCTCTCTCCTCTTTGGCTCATAGGCTGTGATTGACAGCAGTGGGAGCCAGTGGCTCAGTCGTTGAGGAGATGGAGTCCTGGGACAGCCGAGACTCCCATTCACATGGCTGGATGGAGAGGGAGCTCAGGTAAGTATTAAAGAAAGGAATGTGGGACTTTAAATGAGGCCATTGACTTGTGGAGGTAGAGTAGTTAGTAAAAATTATTTATTCGTGACAATGGTATGAAAGAAGTAAAAAAGTCATTTCATATATATACATACACACACATGGCATGAACATAATGGATACCTCGATACATGTATGTCAGCTTGGCAGCACATGAGAAGTAATGATTAATTATTGATAAAATGGTATAAATACATACATGTACACATGTCATAGAACGGCATTTGGCAATAAGGTGAATGATATAAATATTGAGCATGATTCATTGTAGTTATAGTACAAGATATTATCTTATTAACAGACGCCGATGCGTAGGAGGGCCCCCCGCCAATATCTCAAGAGAGACACGGAAGGTAAGCACTGCTAGGTATCGCAGCTCCAGAATCAAGACAAGGAACAGGTGTCCCCCCACATCCCCAAATCCAGACCAGCCTCAGTGTGGATAGTCATATAGAGGCCCAGTAGGAAAATATTTTGGTATGTAGGTAAATTGTAATTAGAAAAAATGGGCGTGGTATCGGACGGTATAAAGGTGTTGGGAGGTCGCTATATAGAAACTGGTGTCTTCCACCCAAAATAAACTAATACTACATACCCATTTGTATTTACAGTTTATCTCAGTACCCAACTCCTGATGAATGGCCTATAGCCATGAAACGCGTCGAGTTTCCATGGGGTGCTCAGTCAAGTCTGGTTCATTACTTATTCACTGGCCCATTGTTTCATACCATTGTCACAAATAAATAATTTTTACTAACCACTCTACCTCCACAAGTCCATGGCCTCATTCAAAGTGCCACATTCCTTTCTTGTTTACCTGAATTAGGGATGGAGGCACCTTCATTGTGCCTGATTTAAAGTCCCAAAACTCCCCCTTCTCATTTATCAGGTAAGTATCGGTGGGGGAGGAGCACACAGAAGGTTTTTTTTACAGAATGCACCTTCAGCCTTTACAACCCCTTTAAAACCATTTGAGGGACCTTTTGTTGTGGATTTATTCCTGGTGAGATGGACTTCCCATTTACTTATATGACAACCTGCCACTCTATTCGGGGACAGGTGTCCTTTATCTAGCAGCTTTGGATCTCCCAGATTACCCAACACTGTGGAATATTCCCAGATTAATCGATCATTGGAATTCTGGTCATTTCCCGGCATGGTTGTTTCACCATAAGGCTGTATTTGATCATAAAACCCCTATGTTACACCTTATGTAGTCTCCCAAACTAGACGTAGAAAGTTGGAGAGTTTGGAATGTGTATATTATAAATGAGTAGCAGATGCCTTGAACCTTGTGTGTGTACACATTTACCACGGTGTGGTGCTATAAACTTATGGTATCCATTAGCAATTAAAACAAATTCAAACGAAAAATGGGTAGATGAATAAAGAAAAAGTAAAAAAAAAATGTGTGTTACAACCTCTGGCAACTAGTTAACGGTGGATTTGAAATGTGTCTGGGTTGTGTTACAACCTCTGGCGGCTGCTTAGCAATGTAGTTTCAGTAGCCAGAAGGGAACGCTTCAGTGTATTTATTTATCTAATTGCAATATAGTGTCTCATAAGTGGATTACACCCTGTGGATGTTAACCAAAAAAATAGATATGTGCTTTTCCCTAATTTTGTGATAGGGTTACATTAAATATGTGACCAATTTTAATATCACATACAATAAATAAATAAATCTTAGTAAAAGTGAATTTGCAGAAAGTGCTTAGTGATCAGAAATATGTGCTAATTAGCAACAATAAGCTAATTAACAAAGTGACTTTTGCTCAAAAGAAAAAAAAACAGTGCTTGCTGAAAAAACAATATTATTTTTGAAGGTCTTCTTATATGGCAAAGTGACTTGTGCTCAGAAAGAACCAGTCCTTATTGAAAGACAATATTGTTTAAAAGGTCTTCTTGTTCAAGTGCTGGCTTGGTGATAGTGCTCCTTAATCGTGCTCCCAATGTGCATACACTCACCGGATAGCCTCACCCCTACAGGGGTATTGTGCGGTCAGAGTATCTGCCACTGTGTAGCAACCCTTGGCAGCTCTGGTCTGTGCTTTTAATGTTGTCTAGAGACTTTTGATATGTTCAACATGTGAAAGAGAAGGGATGCCCATAGCATAAAACCGTTTTTAAAAGCTTCATTTTGTACGTAAGCAAAGATGGTACTCACATTTTAAAAGATTGATATAGGCATGAAAAGATCAAAGGGTAAAAGCGTTCAAAATAACCAACGAAACGCGTAGGGCAGGGTTTACGAACGTCTTGCGTCACCTCCGGTTAGACGAACACAGGTTATTTTGATGGCTTTTACCCTTTGATCTTTTCATGCTTGTATCAATCGTTTAAAATGTGAGTACGATCTTTGCTTACGTACAAAATGAAGCTTTTAAAAACTGTTTTACGCTATGGGCATCCCTTCTCTTTCACATGTTGATCATATCAAAAGTCGCTAGACAACATTAAAAGCACAGACCAGAGCTGCCAAGGGTTGCTACACAGTGGCAGATACTGTGACCGCACAATACCCCTGTAGGGGTGAGGCTATCCGGTGAGTGTATGCACATTGGGAGCACGATTAAGAAGCACCAACACCATTACCAAGAGCTATGTTACAAAATTCTTACAAGGTTGTACCAAGTTCAATCACTATTACAAAAAATGTACCCAGAGAGGACGAATAAATGCTGGCGGTGTGGAGAGTCAGAGGGTAACATGCTCCATATCTTCTGGTCATGTAAGAAGATAGTAGATTTCTGGTCTAAAGTGTGGGACACCGTAAGACAGTTAACAGAGTATGATTTGGGGCTCGATCCAGGAAGATATCTTCTCCATATTTTAGATCTTCCTAAGTGCAAATATCGGGAACTCCCTGGTGGTTCACCTTCTGAATGCGGCAAAGGCTTGTATCCCAGCCTTTTGAAAGCGGGAATCACCCCCGATCTCATTATGGTTTAAAAAAATAGCTGGGATATATGCTATGGAAAAAGGGTAAGGTGGAGAAATTAAAAAAAAATGGAACTCATGGTCCCTTCTGGTCTGCACTAGGGAATACGGATGTGCGATTGGAGAGCAGATGGAGGCCTAGGGAGAAGGGAGAGAGAGCGGGAGCATTATGGGAAGGGTTTTTTTTTTCCTCCTTCTCTTCTCTTTCTGGTAATTAGCATTTGTGAAATGCTGGGGGGGGGAAGAGGACGGGGAAACGATATATGTATGTATCTATGTGTGTGCGTGCATAAGGTGCATATACGGACAAATGCGCATATGCGTGTATGTAAAATGGATATACTAGAAACAAGGGAAGAATCTGTGTGTGGGTTGTGTTCTTCTTCTTTTTTTTTCTTCTTTTCTTTTCTTTTTTTTCTTTTTTTTTCTTCTCCTTTTTGTTTTTTTTTATTTTTTTTTTTTATTTTATTTTCTTTTATTTTTTTCTTCTTTTTTTTGTTTTTATTGTTTTATTTATTTATTTATTTTTCTTTTTCTTTGTATATGCTGTGTTACTTTTGGTTCTGCTGTGGTTGACAATAAGTCATATATATGTAAAGAAAACTGAACTATAACATGTTAAACTATACTCTGTGATACGCAAACAGCAATAATGTTATTTGTTTATTTGTTGATATGTATAAAAAATGTACTTTTTGTTTTTGGAAAAATAAAATATAGAATAAAAAAAAAAGAAGCACCATCACCAAGCCAGCACTTGAACAAGAAGACCTTTTAAACAATATTGTCTTTCAATAAGGACTGGTTCTTTCTGAGCACAAGTCACTTTGCCATATAAGAAGACCTTCAAAAATAATATTGTTTTTTCAGCGAACACTGTTGTTTTTTTTTTCTTTTGAGCAAAAGTCACTTTGTTAATTAGCTTATTGTTGCTAATTAGCACATATTTTCTGATCACTAAGCACTTTCTGCAAATGCACTTTTACTAAGATTTATTTATTGTATGTGATATTAAAATTGGTCACATATTTAATGTAACCCTATCACAAAATTGGGGAAAAGCACATATCTAATTTTTTGGTTAACATCCACAGGGTGTAATCCACATATGAGACACTATTTTGCAATTAGATAAATAAATACACTGAAGCATTCCTTCTGTCTACTGACACTACATTGATAAGCAGCCGCCAGAGGTTGTAACACAACCCAGACACATTTAAAATCCACCATTAACTAGTTGCCAGAGGTTGTAACACATTTTTTTTTTTACTTTTTCTTTATTCATCTACCTATTTTTCGTTTGAATTAGTTTTAATTGCTAATGGATACCATAAGTTTATAGCACCACACCGTGGTAAATGTGTACACACACAAGGTTCAAGGCATCTGCTACTAATTTATAATATACACATTCCAAACTCTCCAACTTTCTACGTCTGGTTTGGGAGACTACATAAGGTGTAACATAGTGGTTTTATGATCAAACACTTACTCCACGGGGGCGTGTCCGGGATGGCAGAGGGAGCAGGTGTGTGAGGCCTGAGCTCCCACAGATCGGCCTATATTCCTGATATTTTGGGGTGCAGATACAGCACAAAAGACCATCCTGTGCCCCCTCTCACCTCTGGGACACCTCTGGGGTATATTTTAGCGGAATCCCCCACCAAAAACCACAGGACTAGGCCGCGCCGCCGAGAACCGTGGACTAGGCCGAAGCCACGGCCTCGCCTGAATTTCCTGCCCGCACAGAGAACCAGGCCGGTGCGGACCGGAAAAAAACGCAGTTTTTTGGGGTATAAATGCCGGGCAAAAGACCATCCTCTGCCCCCATCATCCCCGAGGCATTTCTGGGGTATGTATAGGAGGACCTCCCAGCAAAAAGCTCGGAAAAAGGCTGCGCAGCTGAGAACCGTGGACAAGGCCGAGGCCGCGGTCTCGCCTAAACTCCCTGCCCACATGGAGAACCAGGCCAGCGGATCGACTGAACCGGAGCGGCCCCCAGACTCGGCGGCAGACTTTAAAGCTGTCATGCAGGCCATAACCTCCCTAACGGAAAAAGTGGATTATATACAGACTCATGTGGAATTTATTAGGAAGGACTTTGATACCCTGAGAGGCCGCATGCACGAGGTGGAGCAGAGGGTTTCACAAAATGAAGACACGATACGTGACCATGGGGCTGATTTACACATGTTAAAAAACAAAAGTTAAAGTGCTGGAGGCGAGGGCAGAGGATGCCGAGAATCGCAACCGAAGGAACAACTTGTGGATCTTGGGGCTTCCGGAGGGAGCAGAAGGTACGGACCCCACCGCGTTTGCTGAGCATCTCTTGCAACAATTACTCCCCTTGGCAAGGTTTTCGCCATTCTTCACCGTGGAATGAGCACATCGGATACCCTTCACCAAAGGCCCACAAGGTGCGCCACCTCGCACCTTCATCTTTAAATTATTTCACTTCCATGATCATGACCTGGTGATGAAGGGGGCGAGGGCACAGGGAGAACTTCGTTTTGAAAATGCCAAACTCCTGATCTTTCCAGATTATTCGCTGGAAACGCAGAAACAACGGAAATCCTTTGACGCAATGAGAGCCAGACTTCGAGCCAAGCATATCAAATACAGCATGCTGTTTCCGGCAAGATTGCGAGTGGAAGATGGTGAATCAGTGCGGTTCTTCAATCCCCCTGAGGATGCCTCCACATGGATCGACACGCTACCTTGCAGATAAGTTTCACCACACAAGAAAAATCTGTTTATTTCTAGTTATATGTGCCATGGCCGACTGGTGATCTAGAGACGTGCCTCTTTTGTTTAATGGCCTGATCATCACTTTTGACCCAGTCGGTTCCCTGTGATTTACACTAATTTGCCTTGTGGTAGACGGGAGCCCGGGGGTCCACTGGCCTCCTAAATGTCTATTGGTTTCCTGAGATGTTTAACAGGAGGAATGGGAGATGATTGTTTCTATGCGCATCCATCCTCCCCCCTTCCTCCTCCCTCATTCTCCCCGATAATGTCGGTCATGGCCAAGAAACTATAACTGTTCCTGCAACGTTGAAGTTTAAGTTTACACCCCACCCCCCCACTTATTATGATCCGATCTCCAGCAGAGGACTGGATGTTCTTCATCATCTGACTGCTACACTGTGGTTGCTGTTCCGCTCACGATACCCCATTACAGGCGCGTTCACCTTGGTTCTGAATTGGGATCCTGAGCCTCCCCGAGGATTGGGACAGGGCTGACGGGGTGGGGGGCTTGGTTGGGAAAGTTTTGTTATACTTTGCTGATTTGCTGTGTCTTTACAAGCGATGTACTTATGTCTGTCACAGGATGTGCCAGGTGCCATATCCTGACCTTATTAAGGGTCCGGGCCTTGCACCTGTTTCTCTATGGTGATATATGGATGGAAAATATGTTTTCGAGCGTAGATGGCTGATTGTACCCTAATTTCATGGAACACCAGGGGTTTGAATTCCTCTGTTAAAAGATCACTGGTATTCCAATTCCTCAAAACATACCACCCACAAATATGCATACTACAAGAGACCCATCTGATGGGAAGTAAACTGTTGAGTCTAAGACGACCCTGGGTGGGACACTGATAGGGTAAATGGAATAACTATTTATTTATCAAATATTTAGTTATGATTATCAAAACATGTATTCTGACTAAGCAGAGGTACTTTTTACAAATGTTTAGAAGTCATATGAGTTAACAGCTGTTTTGGTGATCAAATGCCATTCACACCTTCAGCTGTGAAAAGTTCTATATCTGGCTTTCCCACAGAACTTGGGAAGTGACGTGTATATGTGAAATGACCATCTGTATATCAATGAATATCACCAAAGAGTTGAATGATACTTCAAAAGAGTCCTATTCAAGGTGCCACCCCTGTAGAATGTATAAATTGTACTAAGGCTCTCAGCCATTTCAGAACAATCATATTGAATGTATGCCATGTACTTACTGTGTTGTTCTCCCTGCCTATAGCTAAAACTATGGGCTTGTATATTAAATACATCATCTATAATTTGGCTTCAGCAGTCAACGTTATTGAAAGTCCTTAAGTTCTGGGCTTTCCCTATCAGACACCAATACCACTCCACGTATACTAACTACTCCAGGGGGGTTAGAATTTTAGTGCACAAGTCCACACCGTTTAGATTGCTGGCGCTGGAGCTTGACCCTGACGGATGATTTGTAATCTTACATGCCATTGTGGACAGATTAGAGTTGGTGGTGGTGAGACTATACCTACCCCCCCCACGGCCTCTATACGGGTACTTAACCAAATTATCTCTAAAATAGCTGCCTTTGGTACGGATAATGTGGTAATACTGGGCGATTTTAATCTGGTCCCGGACCCTTCAATGGACAGCTCACACCGGGGACGGGCTCACCATCAGAGCTGTCCTCATGGGCTGAGGCGTCTAACTTGACTGATGTGTGGAGGTGGCGTCATCCTTCTCGACGCGCCTACACTTGTCACTCAGCTTCCCACAAGACCCTGTCATGGATAGACCTTGCCTATGTGGGGGGGTCTGTCTTGCCCATGGTCCGGGACATCAATATACTCCCCAGTGGCATATCTGACCACGCTCCGCTTGCTTTAAAACTTTGTGTATCTAATGCCCCGGGGGAGAATCTTTGGAGGTTGTCCAGATTCTGGCTGAACGACACTAGAGTATCTGAACCCTATAGATCCGAGGCGATACATTATTGGAGAGACCAATCAGTGACTATGACCACATCCTGGGACGCATTTAAGGCCTTCACTAGGGGCAGCTTTCAAGCACATATCCGAAAGATCCGGAAGGATCTGAGGAAAGAAACACAGACAGCCGAGGGGTGGGTAGCAGCATTGGAGGCGGCATATTCCACAACGGGATCCCCTGAGATATTTTCAGATTTTCAGGCAGCGTTGAGAGACGTTCTTTTACTACGCACGGCGGCCACAAAAAACACATTTTTACACCAGTCACAACGTATTTTCGAACATGGAGAAAAAACAGGCAGTATGCTGGCATGGCTGGTGAGGGAAAGCTCCTCCCCGGTGACCATCTCAACTATTCCAGCCAGGTCCTGACGGAATTCCAGGAATGGGAAACGTGTGTATCCTCCTTTGTGATAAATACGATATCGGCCAGAGAGAGATTTATGCAGGTCAAGTTTCTCCACAGGGCCTATTACACCCCAAAATGTCTGACAATTATGACACCTGACAGTCCAGTGGCCTGCGCCAGGTGTGGTCTGGAGTCTGTCTCTTTTCTTCATATGGTGTGGTCTTGTCCTCACCTCGGAGACTATTGGACAGAAATAGCTAACACTCTCAGCCAGGTTACCTCCTTATATGTGGGAGCTCATCCCAAGGCAATGCTATTGAATATTTTCAGCCCCAATGTTAGAGGTAAATATACCAAATATTTCTCCATTGGAAGGATGCATTACCCCCTAGAGTATCTTCATGGTGCCTAGCAATGAATTCTGTACTCCCACTATATAAACTCACGTATCTTAATCGTAACTGCCCCAAGAAATTTGATAAGATATGGCCGGGATGGATAGATGCATGGTGTGCAGAGGTTGTGAATGATGTCCAAGTTGGCGCAGAGATACCAGCCATATGACTATACAACATGACTGAGTTCTCTTTAAACTTCACCTAGTGTACATGTTCAGTTAAGATATTGAGGTATTGTGATTCCTTCCTTGCCTCCCCTTCTGCCCCCCCATCTTCTAAGTATCCTTAATCTGCCTCCCTCCCCTCATCCTTCCCCCAGTCCCTCCCACAGTACCTCCTTAATTGATTGTTTTAATATGTTACTTCTACAACAACACTTTGCTGCAATGTCATGTATTGCTCTCATACTTCTTTATGTTGTCTACATGTGGAAATTAATCACCTATCTTGTGACTATATGTATACTGATATCATATTTAAATGTGCCTATGCATTGCTTGTAATGTTTAAATCTTGAATAAAAAATGTTTTCTTGTAAAAAAAAAACACTCACTCCACTAGAACAGCGCCATACTTACATTTGTTTTATATTCATCCCAGTACACTCCATTTAGGTGGAACTGTACCTGTAGAGGGAGCAGTTCTATATCCTATCTGTACCTATATCCACTGTGCGGATATAGGATATTGTTGTTCTGTGCAGGTTGTGGACAGAATATTCCAGGAACAAATCTTCAGATCCCGAGGAGCCAATGACACGGGAATCGGACCTCACAGCGCCACCTTCCACCATAACCCTGAAAATTCCACCATCAGCAATGTCAGCGGATTACTCACAATCTCAGGAAGTCAACAAACAAAAAGAGAGAACTGAACAATAAGCAAATTCTTCACCCAAGTTCCCATTTTCTCTTACTCTGAAAAGGACATCGAACAATAAATAAAAATATACAGTGGGGGGAAAATGCTGATCGTCTCCCCTGCAGATGGTGCAAGTTTTGCCCCCTTACAAAGAAATGAAGGGTCTATAATTTTTATCATAGGTGTATTTTATATGATAGAGACAGAATATCAACCAAAAATCCAGAAAAATCACACGATACAAATGTTATAAATGGAGTTGCAGTTCAGTGAGTAAAATAAGTATTTGATCCCCTTAGTAGTTGGTGGAGAAACCCTTGTTGGCGATCACAGAGGTCAGACGTTTCTTGTAGTTGGTGATCAGGTTTGCACACATCTCAGGGGGGATTTTGGTCCACTCTTCTTTACAGATCTTTTCTAAATCCTTAAGGTTTCTTGGTTGTCTCTTGACAACTCAAAGTCTCAGTTCCCTCCATACATTTTCTATAGGATTAAGGTCTGGAGACTGGCTAGACCACTCATGACCTTCATGTGCTTCTTCTTGAGCCATTCCTCTGTTGCCTTGTCGGTATGTTTTGGGTCATTGTCATGCTGGAAGACCCATGTATGACCCATCTTCAGTGTTCTGGATGAGGGAAGAAGGATCTCATCCAAGATTTTACAATACATGGCCCCGTCCATTGGCCCCCTCGATTCGGCAAAGTCGGCCTGTACCTTTATCAGAGAAGCGGCCCCAAAGCATCATGTTTCCACCTCCATGTGTGACTGTAGGGATGGTGTTCTAATGCCGCGCACACGCGATTGGAAATTCATCCAGCAAAAGACCGATGAGAGCTTTTGGTCAGAAAATGCGACCGTGTGTACGCTCCATCGGACTTTTGCTGGCCGAATTCCAGCCAGCAAAAGATTGAGAGCAGGTTCTCAATTTTTCGGTCGGAAAAAGTTCCTATCCGAAAATGCGTTCCTCTGTAGCAATTCCGACGTGCAAAATTCCTGCGCATGCTTGGAAACAATTCAACGCATGCTCGGAAGCATTGAACTTCATTTTCTCGGCTCGTCGTAGTGTTGTACGTCACCGCGTTCTTGACGGTCGAAAGTTCAGCGAACTTTTGTGACCGTGTGTATGCAAGGCAAGCTTGAGCGGAATTCCGTCGGAAAAACCATCCAAGATTTTTCTGACGATAAATCCGCTCATGTGTACGCGGCATTAGAGTTATAGTATTTAAAAGGCATTTTTCTTCCTCCAAACACGGTGATTCGAGTTAATGCCAAAGAGCTCCCTTTTGGTCTGACCACAGCACTTTCTCCCAATCTAAATCATTTAGATATTCATTGGCAGACTTCAGATGGACCTTTACGTGTGTCTTCTTCAGGAGGGGGACCTTGCGGGCACTGCAGGATTTCAATCCATGGCGGCATATTGTGTTACCAATGGTTTGTTTGGTGACTGTGGTCCCAACTGCCTTGAGATCATTCACAAGCTCCTCCCGTGTAGTTCTGGGCTCATCCCTCACTTTTCTCATGACCATCCTCACCCCATGAGGTGAAATCTTGCATGGAGCTCCAGACCGAGGGCGATTGATGGTTATTTTGTATTTCTTCCATTTGTGAATTATCTCTCCAACAGTTGTCTCCTTCTCACCAAGCTTCTTGCTGATGGTCTTGTAGCCCATTCCAGCCTTGTTTAGGTCTACAATCTTGTCCCTGACATCCTCTGACAGCTCTTTGGTCTTCCCCATGATGGTGAGGATTGGATGGAAGAAAGAGATTCTGTGGACAGGTGTCTTTTATACACATAACGAGTTGTCGTTAGGAGAACCTTCTTACATTGGCAGGACTAATCTGTGTACCTCATGAGCACCTACTGTAGCCAGTCTGTGGGGGGCAGAATTATTGTTGGTTGGTAGGAGGGCAAATACTTATTTTACTCACTGAACTGCAACTCCATTTATAACATTTGTATCATGTGATTTTTCTGGATTTTTGGTTGATATTCTGTCTCTATCATATAAAATACACCTATGATTAAAATGATAGACTCTTCATTTCTTTGTAAGTGGGCAAAACTTGCACATTCTGCAGGGGATCAAATCTGTATTTTCCCTTCTGTATACTGAATATACACCGATTGGCCACAACATGCTGACCACTGACAGGTGAAGTAAATAACATTGATTATCTGATTACAATGGCATCTGAAAGTGGGTGGGATATGTTAGGCAGCAATTGAACATGCTGTCCCTGAAGTTGATGTGATAAAAGCAGAAAAAATGGACCAGTGTAAGGATTTTAGGGACATTAACAAGGACCAAGTTGTTATGTCTAGACAACGGGGTCAGAGCAACTCCAGAACTGCAGCTCTTGTGTGATGTTCCTGGTCTACAGTGGTCCAGGACAGACCAAAGGTGGTCCAAGGAGGGAGAACTGACCAACTGGTGACAGAGTCATGGGCAAACAAGGCTTATTGATGGAGGTGGGGAAAGAAGGCTCATTGATGGAGGTAGGGAAAGAAGGCTCATTGATGGAGGTAGGGGGAGGCTCATAATGGGAGGTGTGGGAGGCAAGGCTCATTGATGGAGGTGGGGAGGGAAGGCTCATTAATTGAGGTGGGGGGGTCATTGATGGACAGGGTAGGGGAGGCTCATTGATGGAGGTGGGGGAGGGGAGCCTCATTGATGGAGGTGGGGAGGGAAGGCTCATTGATGGACGTGGGGGAAGCAAGGCTCATAGATGGAGGTGGGTGGGGGAAAGGTTAATTGATGGAGGTGGGGAGGAATGCTCATTTAAGGAAGGGGGGCTCATTGATGAAGATGGGGAGGATGGGAGGGATCATTGATGGAGGTGGGCGTAAAGGCTCATTAATGGAGATGTGGAGGGAAGGCTCATTGGTGAAGGTGGGAGAGGTAAGGCTCATTGATGGAGATAGGCTCATTGATGGAGGTGGGGAGGGAAGACTCATTGATGGAGGTGGGGAGGGAAGGCACATTGATGGAGGTGGGGAGGGAAGGCTCATTAATGGAGGTGTGGGAGGTGAGGCTCATTGATGGAGGTGGGGGGTCATTGATGGAGGTGGGGAGGGAAGTCTCATTGATGGACGTGGGGAGAAAAATTAATTGATGGAGGTGGGGAGGAAGGTTCATTGATGGAGGTGGGGAGGAAGGCTCATTGATGGAGTTGGGGGGAGGGAAGGCTCATTGATGGAGGTGGGGGGAGGAAAGGCTCATTGATGGAGGTGGGGAGAGGGAAGGCTCAATCATGGAGGTGGGAGGGAAGACTCATTTATGATAGTGGGGTGAGGGAAGGCTCATTGATGGAGATGGGAGGGGGTGAGCCTCACTGATGGAGGTGGGGGGAGGGAAGGCTCATTGATGGAGATGGGAGGGGGGAGCCTCACTGATGGAGGTGGGGGGAGGGAAGGCTCATTAATGGAGGTGGGGAGAGGGAAGGCTCATTCATGAAGGTGGGAGGGAAGACTCATTCATGGAGGTGGGAGGGAAGACTGATTCATGGAGGTGGGGAGAGGGAACGCTCATTTATGGAGGTGAGGGAGGGAATGCTCATTGATGGAGGTGGGGGGAGGGAAGACTCATTGTTGAAGATGGGAGGGGGAAGCCTCACTGATGGAGGTGGGGAGGAAGGCTCATTGATGGATGTGGGGGAAGGCTGGCCGATCCAATAGAAGAGCTACTGGAGCTCAAATTGCTGAAAAGTTAAGGCTGGTTCGTTGTGTATGGGGCTTTCTAGCTGGAGACCGGTCAGGATGTCCATGCGTACACCTGTCTCTTAGATGGAGCACACACCTCTCTCCTGATGGGAGCTCTGATCTATGGTCAGGTCCTTGCCAATAACGAGTGAGCACACTCATACAGCTTGCAGGTCTCCAGTAAGACCTGGACACAGAATTGGAGGCTGCTTACCACCCAAATCTCTTTAAAGTCCCCAAGCTCCAGACCCTGATCCTGGATTACAAACCCCAGGAGAAAACAGAAACCCCAGACACAACACTCTGGAGCCCCACACTCTGCATTAGTGCAAACCCTGTGTTGCTTTTCCCTATACTCACACAGTGGCAGGGCCTAGCACTATATATATATGTGGGGAGGTGCAGCATGGCACACATAGTAGAATACAGTATAGACATTGCTCCACGAGCGACCAGCTTGTTTGCCGGAGTCAATGTGAGTACTACAGATCTATACATAGTTGTGGTTATCTCATTACCACAAGGTAAGAGGCCACTTTCCCCAGTGTGTGTCTCTGTATGAAGAGGAGATCCATTCCTCAGCACCTTCTGCTTCTTCACATTGAATGTCAGTCGCACAAAGAAGAAAGGAATTTATTGCATTTTTGCACAGCTCCATTGCATTTTGCACAGTTTTGGACTCTATTACTGAACACTCGTATTGTATTTTTGCACAGGTCATTAGCACTTTGCACAGGAAGATTGTTGCTGGATTTGCACAGTTTATTTTGCAATTTTTGCAGTTTATTTATATTTTCTGCACATATTTGATACACAGAAGAAATATTATAGTGTCATTAGCATTGATTTATGCACTCTGCACTTTGAAACCCGTCACTTTATCCATTACTATGGTTTTTGTTTGTATTATTTATTTATTTTTACATATGTGCATTGTACTGCTACCTTTAGCAGCATTTTTTCCATTGATGTGAACAGCGCAGCACCAACCCCCATTTAACTTATTCTTTGCATGGGTATGGATTCACCCCTATTTGGTGCTTGCAGCAGATCTTTTCTGATCCTCCCGCACATGGTAGTGCAGGAATAAACATATACTCGATCTTTGTACAGCACTGTGGTATATGTCAGAGCTATATAAATGTATAATAATAATAGAGTGTGACTGTGGGGGAGGGGACATGTCATGTCAGAGCTATAACACAGTAAACAAGATATAAATCTGTAAAATTTTGTATTTCTGATTTTCTGTCTTCTTCAGTAGAAATATCTTTTCGTGTAAAGATTTCTGTGTCAGAGATTTGCCTCTAGGGGGTTCTTACAGAAATATGAGGAAACATTCATTGGTGAAATATGATTGGTCTGTGGAGGGGAGGAGGTCAGTATGTTGACAATTATCGTTCTCGGTGAAAAGGGCTCGGCTGTTTTCTCTAATAGGAAAGTGAAGTTGATTTGGTTTCTATGAAATATGCCTCCCTATACTGTGGAGAGGCTGATATAAGCAGCGCCCATTACAGCTCCATCTCTCATGTAGAAGAGAAGAGGAGGGAGGAGCTTAAGGTTTGGTCTGAACACAAATGGGTCCAAATCCTGGAACATTTACCGGTTTGGTGGGGGTTGAACGTCATACATAATCTCAGTATTACTTCCACTATTACACATGATGGTTTCCACTGTCACTGGTTGCTAAAGATCCAGCGAGTGCCGAGTCCTTAACAACCAGTAATGTCACTGGCCCCATTCACATACATGGTGGGAACCCCCAGCCATGGAAACAAAGGAGCCAGGAAAGGTAAAGACATGACAAAAGGGTTACCCAACCTCATACCTGGCCCTTTAGTTCTGATATTAATTTTAAGGGAAACCCCACAAAACATAAGAAAATAATTTTATGAGATCTCCCCATATTCTATACCAGACCTTCCTAGTCTAATTTGTATTCAAGGGAAACTACACACGAAAATCAAGAAAAGTTTGAAGTCTCCCTAAAAATCATACTAGACTGTCACATACCTGGTAGGATTCTGACATGACGAGGTCAGAGTCCCTTGTATCTCCGACCCAAGCCCCACTGAAGGTGGAACAGATGGTGGCTAGAGGCTGGAGGAACATGAGTGCCTGGTAATGTTGCTTGCAGGACTTGCGGTTGGAGTTGTAGGCTTGGTGGCACAGGGGGGACAGCAGGCAAGGAGCTGGGATGCAGCTCAGTAGATCAGCTGATGTTAAAGAGGCACTCCAACCAACTTGCAGGTTCAGGTTTCGTGGCTTGCCAGCACTCCTTGTGGTCAGGAGACAGGAGGTTACTGGACCCAGGAGATCTGGGATGATAGAGAGCCAGCACAGGTACCCCGAGGCAGTGTTGGAGCTGAACAGAGGATGAAAGCAGAGTCGTGAGGGTAGCTGGGTTTGGTAACAGGCGAGCAGCAAGGTACAAGACATTCAGCAGGAGCAGGTCAGGTGGAAGCCGGAGTCAGGAACCAGAAGTCAGAGTATATCAGAGTCCAAAAGCAGAGTCAGGGAAAAGCCAGGATCAGCAACGGGTATCATGCAGGTTTTAACAGGGTTCAGAGAATCAGGACACAGCTGAAGACCAGTCAGCACTGTTAGAGAGTCTTTAAATAGGCCGTGTCAGGAAAGGGTCCATTCGCTGGTAAGTTATATTATTTGGCATGCAGTACTGGGGTCCACCAGCAGGTGTCTCCTGGCAGTGTTGAACTGTCAGGAGAATATTTCCCTGCTGGTGTCCTGTCATCTTTTGGCTGCAGTACTGATGTCCACCAGCGGATGGATCCTGGCAGTAGGGGGCAGACAACACTCCCTGCGCTCAGGTGTAACTTGAAGCCAATTAGTCAGCCCTATAAATACCCGGCGAGCCCTCACTTGCTCGCCTTGGTATCTTTCTCTCTCCCTGCGTTCTGACCTTGCTGCCTGTTTAACCTTGAGCCTGCTATCTGCCTTGTCCTGATCTGACCCAATCCCTATCCTGAGGCCTTCCCAGTCCTGTCCCTTCTGTTCCTGGCTCCCTTGGATCCCTGCCCTGAACCCCATCCATCCATCCTCTCCTTGTCCTGTTCAGGTTCCCGTCCTTACCCTTCTGCTGACTTCCCTGTGTATGACCTTGGCTTGGCTTGTTTACGATTACGGTATCTCCCTTTACTTATATATATATATATATATATATATTGTTGTTTGTAGTGGGTTGTTGTGTGGGTTTTTGCACTGTTTGTTCCTGTCACTTATCACTTGTTAATAAACACCATTTCACTTACATGTGTTTCTGGTCTCCTCTGTGCAGTCCACACAGTCTGGTCTACTAGTCTCCTGACAGGCCGTCTGGCACCAACTGGCATTAGGGACATGCTCCTGCATGTGCACGCCATCCGTTGTGCACGCACATGTGCCCTGGCGTTCGGGAGAGTCCGTAGTTGTCCGTGACCACGCACGAGTGTGCGCCAGGCGCAAACTACCAGTTCTCTTACACAGACCTTTTTCCAAGCCTAGCTGGCCAGGAATTGGGGAAGATGATGAGCATGCAGCTTCCCCCTTGTGACGGGACTCACTTTGGGTGGGGGGGCCACAGAATCCAGCTTCCCTTAGAGAGGTTGGGAAACTCCTTTTTCAGTTCCCCGAACCCTCTTATGTACAAGTTATCCTGTGTCTATCGGGGCACAGGGTGACTGAGAACCCCAGTCGGGTCTGCCCTAACCAGACTCACCGTACAACCACAGCAGACTCAACAATATCCTGCAAGGAATATGTGTAGGTTAATTAATTAATTCCACTGTATCAGACTGCTGGGACATTGCATGAGCTTTGCCTCGTAGCCTGTTTTAGACCATTGCCATGCAGTCTGTGAGTCCCGATTAATCAAAGCATTGCTTAGATGTGGATTCCATAGCTAATTAGATCCCCTATTGTTTCTGTCTGTCTTCTCATCTATGTGTTTATACTTGTGAGAATGTTTATTGTACAGTACTTTGTATCCAGGGTGTAGGTGCCATATAGTCTGGTCACCTAGGCTGGTTTAAGTGACTAGTTAATTAGCTCATGTTAATTATATCACTGTCGGCTATTAGATGCTATACGGGAGATTTCTCCAACAGCCCTTCCTGCTGATAAGGCTGTCTAGAGCAACAATTGGGGATAGAGAAGGGGATTATGGCAGTGCCAAGGAATTTAAGGATTTGTTACACAAAATTTGTTTAAAAATATATAATTTTATTGGTATACAAAGTAACAAAATGTATAAAGTACAAGGGTGCAGTACATGTAAAATCACTGTACAGACACGTAGAGAATACAGCGGGAACCGGCCAGTGTGTAAACAGGCAGGTTTTTTGACAGGTAATAAATTCCTACATGTTTCGCCAACTTTGGCTTCCTCAGGGAAAGATGATTATACCTGTACACTTCTGCAAATTCTAAAAAAGAAAAAAACATATAACAGTATGTGCTGATGATAAACATAAACTACTAATTAATTTGTCAGCGATTTTATCAATAAATGAATGCTGGACATGACTAAAAATGACCCCCTCTCATGAGTGCCCGGGCAGATACCAAAGACCCCCATATGGAAAAATGGGTACCTGCCAAGGACTCGCAGCGAACACCAAGGGGCACACAGCACCCTGAGGGAGATCGGAGGTCCTGCACCGCAACTATACGTGGTAGCAGGGGGCAAACAAAATAATATAATATTAGCATCCTGATATAGGATTGTTAAACCATAACAAGGTAAAGGGGGGCTAACATAGCCTCAAAATACTTACAGTATGTGTATAATAAAAACAGAAACGGAACACAGGGGTGCCCAAGATGCTGAATGGCTGAGTGGTTTGGGAGAGATGGAAAGGATTTCCACCAAGATGGATATTATGACAGAGATGGTATTACTAGAATAAAAAAGGAATTGAAGATATAAAGAAATACTACCAAATAACTTCAAAAGTGAATGATTGCACAAAGGTAATGTAATAACAGGGGTGAAAGCACTCACCCACATGACCACCAAGTAGCTAGACTGGTTGGGAATGTATAGATCCATTCACATTGGGCCAAGATGGTTTCCACAGCAGATCAATGCTGCAGGGAGGGACACCTGAAGTTTGGATAAACAAATTATAAAGTATGAAGGTATATATCTATAATGAAAAGTGGAATACTGATGGCCAAGTGTCTACAGGAGGGACTTACCAAAGGTGCGGCAGCTGCAGGTATGGGCGCCCTTGAGAGCCAGCAAGGATGACACTGGGGAAGCTGGCATTATATACACTAGTGGTTTAGAAGGTACACTGGTGAAGAGGCCTACACGTTTCTGAGCATGACAGATAGTGAAGTGGAAGTCACTCATCTGTCAGATTCAGGCTCAGAATACGATCCTGTAGAGGACAGCGGCTCCATGACAGATAGCTCTGATGATGGAGTTGTGGTCCCTGCCAAGGTCAGGCGTACCAGACCCCAAACTTCTTCTTCTGTCCTTGATGTGCAAGAACCGCAGGTCCCTCGTATGGAGCAGAGCAGTACTAGCGCCGCTATTCCTTCTGGTGAACTGACAAGCACCAGCGGCCTAGTACACCCTGGTCGTACATCCAGCACTGCAGTATCACTTGGTGACGTGGCGAGTCCCATAAGTGCAGTTCAAGCTGGTGAGGTGGCAAGCACAAGTAGTGTCCCACTGCCACCAAGAAGATGAACACAGGCCCCTCGTGCCCATAGTGCCCTTCCTGCTGCATTCGCCAATCCGAATTGGGAACCCACCACTTCTGCAGCACCCGTACTTCCCCCATTCACTGGCCAATCCGGCATTCAGGTGGAAACAGTTGATTTTATGCCACTTGATTTTTATTCGCTGTTTTTCACCGAAGATCTCTATAGATCTATTGTGGACCAAAGCAATTTATACGCTGGTCAACACATCGCCGCTAATCCCCAGTCCTCCCTTGCCAGAGATTGGAGACCAATTACGGTCTCCGAATTTAAGATCTTTCTGGGCCTTTCCCTCAACATGGGCATAACTAAAAAGAGTGAGTTGCGGTCATATTGGTCCACTGACCCAATTTACCATATGCCCGTGTTCTCTGCCTCCATGACCAGGGCACGATATGAGCAGATTTTGCGGTTCATGCACTTCAACGACAATGAACTCTGTCATCCTCGTGGAGACCCTGGATACGATCGGCTCTACAAAATTCGGCCCCTCTAAACCACTTCAACCAGTGTTTTGCAGACTTGTTTACTCCCCATCAAGTTGTCTGCATTGATGAGTCCCTGATTACATTTTCTGGCCGCTTGTCATTCAAACAGTACCTTCCCAGCAAGCGTGCCAGATACGGGGTCAAGATGTATAAGCTCTGTGACAGGGCCACAGGCTATACATGTAGATTTATGGTTTGCGAGGGCAAAGATAGTCACGTAGAGCCGACAAACTGCCCTGACTACATAGGAAGTGCTGGCAAGATAGTGTGGGACTTGGTGTCACCCTTATTCGGAAAGGGGTACCACTTGTACGTGGACAATTATTACACAAGCATGCCACTTTTTAGTCACCTTTTTGATCAACAGATTGGAGCATGTGGCACCGTGCGACCTAATCGACGGGGCTTTCCCCAGCGGCTTGTAGATTCCCGTCTTAGGCTGGGGGAGAGAGCCTGTTTGAAGTGTAATAACTTGCTTGCTATGAAGTGGAAGGATAAGAAGAATGTTTTCGTTCTTACCTCCCTTCATGCAGACACGACGGCCCAAATTACTACAGCGACTGGTGTTGTGGAGAAACCCCTCTGTGTCCACGAATATAACCTTAACTTGGGAGGGGTGGACCTCAACGACCAGTTGTTGGCGCCGTACCTAGTTGCCCGTAAGGCCAGACGCTGGTACAAAAAAGTGTCTGTTTATTTATTTCAATTGGCTTTGCTGAATGCTCATGTGCTATACAGAGCTTCAGGACGGACTGGATCCTTCCTTAAATTCCAGGAAGAGATCGTCAGAGCCCTTCTGTATCCAGACGGTGCTCCACCTCACCTTCCACAACCAAATGCAGTAAGCCGGCTGCATGGGAGGCATTTTCCTTATGTCCTCTTGAGTACCCCTACCCAACGAGCCCCCCAAAGAAGATGTTGTGTCTGCAGCAAGCGCGGATTTAGGCGTGACACCCGGTATTATTGTCCCTACTGTCCTGACAAACCTGGTCTTGGCATGGGTGAATGTTTTGAACGCTAACATACATTAGTTGAGTTTTAGCGTAGGGTACAGCATTGCACAGACTAGGACACACTTTCACAGCGTCTCCCAAGATGCCATCGCATTTTCAGAGACCCAAACCTGGTACCAGTTACAAAAGTTAAAGTTACTAAAAAAAGTGTAAAAAAAAAAAATAAAAAAAAAATAAAAAAAATAAAAACACAAAAAAAAAAATAAAAAAAAAAAAATAGTTGTTGTTTTATTGTTCTCTCTCTCTCTCTATTCTCTCTCTATTGTTCTGCTCTTTTTTACTGTATTCTATTCTGCAATGTTTTATTGTTATTATGTTTTACCATGTTTGCTTTTCAGATATGCATTTTTTTTATACTTTACCGTTTACTGTGTTTTGTTGGTAACCATTTTTTTGTTTTCAGGTACGCCATTCAGCTGCAGAGCGGATTTATTTATCCTGACAGCAACAGCGTTTGCTCCCACGATACATAAAGCCGTGACTCCAGCGCTGTCGGAGGTGATTTCACCACCACAGTTACATACTTCAGCATATATGCCGAAGCGTGGGGGCAGCAGTGGGTGGAGGAGCGTTTTGCTCCTGCCTTTTGTGGGAGGATGCCCCCATGCGTCGGCATATATATATTTTGGGCACAGGTTGCGTTAAATGTTTTATTTTTTACTATTTTTTTTTTGTATTTGCTTTGCAGGTATGGTAAGTCTTATGCCCCGTACACACGGTCGGACATTGCTCGGACATTCCGACAACAAAATCCTAGGATTTTTTCCAGTGGATGTTGGCTCAAACTTGTTTTGCGTACACACGGTCGCACAAAGTTGTCAGAATTTCCGATTGCCAAGAACGCAGTGACGTCAAGCACGTACGACGAGACTAGAAAAGGCCAGTTCAGAACCAAGCGCGGCACCCTTTGGGCTCCTTTTGCTAATCTCGTGTTAGTAAAAGTTTGGTGAGATACGATTCGCGCTTTTTCAGACTCGTGGTTTTCAGATTGTTTTCTGCCGTTCAGTTTGTGCTTGTGGGTTTGTATCTGCTCTTCAGTGCGTGCAGTCAGTTCCGCGTGACTTAGTCATTGTATTCTTGTTCGTTCGTTACTGTTTTTCAGGTCGCTCTTCACAGGCCTTGCTGTTCTTCAGTGCGTTCTGTTACTTCGTTCTGAGCAGCCGACCGTTTTCTAGTCATGTTTCGTATGCGTACTCCTCGTAGAGTTCGTGCTGTGCGGGGGCTTGGTTTTGGGGTCCTGACCTTGACACAAGTCCAGTCCATGAACAGGGTGGGGAGGAATTCATGGACCAAGAATTGGTTGCTTCAGCGTGACCAGTTCTCTCATATGCCTTTGCTCCGTGAGATCCGTGAGAATAATCCTGACGATTTCAGGAACTTTCTCAGGATGGCGGACACCATGTTATACCGTCTGTTGGCTTCACTGACCCCTTATATTAGCAGGCAGGATACCTGCATGAGGCAAGCCATCACTCCGGAGCAGAGGCTCGTCCCTACCGTGCGGTACTTGGCGACAGGGAGAATCCTGCAGGACCTCAAGTTCTCAACAGGCATCTCCCCCCAGGCTCTGGGGATCATTATCCCAGAGACCTGTTCTGTCTTCATACATGTCCTGCAGAAGGAGTATATGAAGATAAGATTTTTATCCTTTAATATCACATTTTATTGTATTGAATGTTTGCTAATATATTGTATTTCTTTCCTCATTCCCTAATTACCATGATTGGAATATGCTGTGAATGTCCCCTTTGTCCTCATGCATGCTGGATTTTTATGTAATTATTTTTTTAGGTCCTTCATACAGATTGGCCTTCAATAACCTCCCCAGCATGTTCTCTCCTGGCCCTATATTCACCGCATGTAGTCACTTAAAACAATGTAATTTATCAGCTCCATAGTAGTGCTTTACCCCAAACACCCCCTAAAATGTTTGTAAATGTTATTTTAGCTTTAAATTCAGGCAGAGTGGCAGAGGCTTATTTTTTGTGGTGTCCCCAAATTCTTTTTAGTAACCCTTCCTCCCCCAACTGCTAAGTCAGCTGATCCCAATTCCCTATCTATCCACAATCATCTATCTGCTGACTTTTCCAAACCCATACACACTATACCCACCTCTTTACTGGTCAGATTTATGGATGAATTCCCCAAAGCATGTAGTGCAAGGGCCTGCCTGTATACTTTCAAATGGTACTGTTAAAAGTTTTTGTATCCTATTATTATCTTGACAGGTAATAGCAGAATGTCCAAATGTCCTCAAATGTGTACAATGTGTATTTATATCTTTGTATTATGACACTTCTTACCTGTCCAGTGGGCTGCCAATAGTGTAACTAAGGAGGGTCTGTTCCAAGTAATACCCTGTATTTAGGCATTCATCTCTCAATGAAGTGAAGAGGGTTACCTGTCCAAGATTTCCACACACCCCATAATGTTAGAAATGGCCCATGAGAGGGGGGAGGGGGAATATGATAGGTGTACCTTATACTTTGGCGTTGTTAAATTCCCCTTACTAAATGCTATCTGGAGGTTGGCCAAGAATGTTTGTGTCTAATCTGCTTGCCATGTTTATGTGCAAAAATACTAATTTATTTTTTCCTCTACAGTTTCCTTCCATGCCACAGGAATGGCAGACTGTGGCCTCCGACTTTGCCCAGCGGTGGGACTTTCCTAACTGCGGAGGGGCAATTGATGGGAAACATGTCCACATCATCCCACCACCCAACTCAGGGTCATACTATTTTAACTATAAGGGGTTCAATAGTATAGTGATGTCGGTGGTGGTGTCGGCTAATTACGACTTCTTGTATGTGGACGTGGGTAAGAATGGCCGGATGTCTGATGGTGGAGTCATCGCCCAGACGGAGTTCTACAGGCGTCTCCAGAATGGCAGCTTGGACTTGCCAGCTCCAGAAGACAATGTGGAAGGACTCCAGAAAATGGCGTGATTGTGTAACCTTATACAAAGCAATGTTGGGTGTTATTGACTGAATGCAAAGTTTCACTACAAGTGCACTTGCAACTGCACTGAAACTGCACTTGTAGTGCCAAGAGGATTTGCCCTTAGGAAATAACCCCCATTTTCACAGAAAACACCAATTACATCACCACCAAAGTGTTTTAGCGTTGACACAATAATCCACGCATTCTTGATTAACACACTTTTTAATACCTGCACAATCACATGTGCATTTACCAAAGGTTTTTCAAACAAACCAACATGTTTGTTGTATAAAAATTTTTGGGGTAGCATTATCAAAAATAGAAATGTCCATTTAAGATAAAACAGGCCTGTGTAAAACCAACAAGAAAGACACAAATCTTGAACTTACAAAGTTCACATTTGGTAGAACTGGAAGGCAATATCAGACATGAGTATTTAGGAACTGTGTTTGATATAGCGTTCAGATGGGGTGAAGTCACCCCAGGAAAAGCCAAATTTGGAAGATGCACACAAATTTACGAATTTCAACATGTGCGACCTGCCATCACGGGGGATCAAGGGACATGTTTGGGATGAGAAAGCCCTTCCTCTCAGCTACTTTATTATTGAGGAAGGGGTTGCACCCCCAAAATGCATCCATTGATCTCCCGTGATGGCAGATAGCACATGTTGACACACTGTGTGCATCCCCCAAATTTGGCTTTGTGAAAAATCACAAAAACATTTTGCACATTGTAGCACACCAAAAAACAAAGGGTTTTGGAGGGGCTTTAAACTCGCCCCAAAACATCAATGAAGTTTTTATTTTTTTGAATAACATCATTGATGTTTTTCTTGAGGTTTTCCAATTGTAAATTACACCCCATGATCTCCCCGATCAGGATCTGGGCACTTTCGGATGTGAAAGGATCTGGATCAATCACCTAAAAAGAGAGGAACCCCCCAAAAAATTAGGTCTCAAAAATATGCCGCCATCCATCTCTTACCTGAGCCTGTTGTCGCAGACACTCACCTGTTGTGGTGACTAGTTCCACCACGTCTTCTTCCTCCTGCTCAGCTTGTGTTGGGGGGATTTCCCCTTCTTCCAGAGGGGGGTCTCTGGTCTCCTGGGATGAGGGGTGTCCTCTGAGTCTTTTCTCCCCTATGTAAAACAAAAATGGTATACTTAGCACACAGATATTTGATGGCAGAACTATAAATAGTAAACATTGCTTGGAAGTGGGGTACAATTGTCTATTTTGGCAGAGTTCCAAAATGTAGCATTTTCAGTGTCCTTTGTGAAGCTTCAATACTTTACCTGTTTGTTACAAGCTTCACAGATGTAGCCCCCCCTATAGTATACACTGGAGCACCTGTGTGGCCCCCTAATAAAAAGGGTGTTCTGGGGTCCCACACTAGTGCTCCAGTGTCCAGATGTGAAAACAGCTGCTGAGTGTCCTCTCCTTACAACCAATCTAGTTTGCATTTCATTCTAGTAACAAAGCCATCTACACAACCAAATTCGTTTAAGACAAGTATAGGGTGTAAAAATGGTGGCCAAATGCATATTGCCTAAACAATGGTATTTTATAGGCCGAAAGAAAAATGTTTGATACGAACGAATAATGTGCCCATGAACATGAAAGTTGCCATTTTAAACTGTACAACAGTTCCTAAAAGCACATGGTGCAGCACGAACATAATAAACATAAAGAATAGGAACACAGCACAACTACTTACTTTTTTGCAGCACTCTCCGGATCTTTCTGTATTGCTCATGTTCTCTTAATTTGAGGTCCGACCACCGCTTCCTGAGCTAATCTTTTGATCGACGTACCCCAAATTTCCGGTGCAGACTCTTGACTACTTTCGCCATGATCTTGGCCTTTCTGACATTGGGGTTGGGGTAAGGTCCATACTTCCCATCATAGTCGGCCTTCTTCAGGATGTCGACCATCTCCAACATCTCCCCAAAGGACATATTTGAGGCCTTAAATCTCCTTCTGGATTGGGACGTTTCCGGATCCGGCCTTTCCTCCTCCTCGTTGCTACAATTATCACGATCCTGCTGTGTATCCACCATGTGCTCTTCCCCCACTGCGCAGAACGAAAAGGGGCGGGGAATAGACTAGAAATAATTCAGGGGTGGGCGGAGTTACACACATGCGCAGTGTGTATAAAGCGTAACACGTGTGCGTCTTACGTACGATCTGTGAGTGAGTAAATTGTGTGTGATTGATGAAGAAAATACTAAAACTACTCCCTTTTTCATACACAGGAAGACCTCAGCCAGGAGGAGGTTGTGGAATGTGGCAGCCAGGAGGAGGCGGGGATTAGTGGCAGCCAGGAGGAGGCGGGGCTAAGTGTCAGCCAAGAGAAGCCTGGGACCAGTCGCAGCTTGACTGAATCGCAGGTTCCTCCCCTCCGCCTTCCATATAAAAGAGCGAGGAAGACGACTCCTGTGCAGGATTCAGCGCTCAGGCTCATTCAGGAGGCTTTGGCGTCCCTCCGAGCCTTACCCACTCCTGAAGAGGCCTTTGCCTGCATGGCTGCCACCAAACTGAAGGGCATGCAGGAGGGTCAACGCAAACTATGTGAGGACCTGCTTTATAAAGTCCTAAGTAAGGGGGTGAATGGGGAACTAACACCCAAGACGGACGTCATTGAGTTGGACCATCCTCCTCCTCCTCCTGCTCCTGCTGCCACAACTCCACCACCACAGCCACCGCGTGGAAGGAAGCGTGGAAGGAGGCGTGGAAAGAAGACCTGAGAGTGATTGCCCTGGGTTCAGTCTGGTCTGACAGAAGCTGCAGTCTCTCGTATGACCACAGCCTGGGGACACAGATGTCATCTGCTGCTTTCCGGATCTCTGGGACTTCTGGACCAGACTGCCCTCCCTTAGATAAGGACTCCTTAGGCCACCAATTTTGCTTGAAAATTATTGATGTCTGCCCTGGGGGTCCAAGGCTTCGCCAATTTCTGCAGTTTCTCCAGCATTGCCTCCCTCTTTGTTTAGTTGTGAGCCCTTAATAAAAATTTTATTTTGGGAAATTTTACTCTCCTGTGTGTGTTTTCATCCAAAAGGGAAAGTTTGTTGGTGACGATTCAGGTACATTTCTAACATAAAATGTGAAATAAACAAGGGACAACAACACCAAACAATCTCCTACAGATTAAATATAACAACATATCAATGGTGTTGTGGTAACTTCACACAAAAAACACACACAAACATTTTCGGGAGTACAAATAAAAATCCAAAAAAAACAAACAAACACCCTTAAAAAAAATACAAACACAAAAAAAAATAATCTACATTAAAGCCAAAAAAAAAAATACACCAACATAATGTTGTCAGATGTGAGAAATCGAAATATATTGAGTGAATCACGATAAATAGTAAAGAAATAAGTTTGTGAGAAGTCTGTGTGAATATGAGCAGCAAAACTGCTTAATTCTTCTCACATTATAAAGAAGAAGAGAGTGCGCTGTATTAAACCATTTTTAACATTGCAGCGTGACGAAAGTGCTGTATCCATTGCGAACGCTAAGTTTACCAGAACTAGCTGTTCCGTCTTGGAATTTCTTCTGAGCATGCTTGGCACTTTGTGCGTCGGAACTGGCCACACACGGTCGGAATTGACGCGATCGGATTTTGTTGTCGGAAAATTTTATCTCCTGCTCTCCAACTTTGTGTGTCGGAAAATACGATGGAAAATGTCCGTTGGAGCCCACACACGGTCGGAATTTCCAACAACACGTTCCGATCGGACATTTTCCATCGGAAAATCCGACCGTGTGTACGGGGCATTACTGTTATGCTGTAATGTTACTTTGTTTTATTGTTAACCATCATTTGCTTAGCAGGTAGGCCATTCAGTTGCAGCGCGGATTTATTTATCTTGACAGCAACAGCGTTTGCTCCCACAATACATAAAGCCGTGACTCCAGCGCTGTCGGAGGTGATTTCACCACCACAGTTACATACTTCAGCATATATGCCGAAGCGTGGGGGCAGCAGTGGATGGAGGAGCAATTTGCTCCTGCCTTTTGCGGTAGGATGCCCCCATGCTTCGGCATATATATACGGTGCATGTATGCCCATCATTAGAAGTGGGTGGATGAAGGGAGGTATTCTATTGGTGGGCATACCCACTGATCAATACCTTTTTTTTGTTCAGCCCACAGGCTGCATGAAAAAAAGTTTACAATATATGCCCAACAAGGACCAGCAACGTACTGGTATGTTGCTGGACTTTGAGTGGTTATACCAGAATGATGCCTGCAGGTTTAGGTATCATCTTGGTATCATTCTTTTCAGCCAGCAGTCGGCTTTCATGTAAAAGCAATCCTAGCGGCTAATTAGCCTCTAGACTGCTTTTACAAGCAGTGGGAGGGAATCCCCCCACCGTCTTCCATGTTTTTCTCTGGCTCTCCTGTCCCAACAGGGAACCTGAGAATGCAGCCGGTGATTCAGCCAGCTGACCATAGAGCTGATCAGAGACCAGAGTGGCTCTAAACATCTCTATGGCTCTACGAGCATTTCATGACTTAGATTTCGCCGGATGTAAACAACGCCATTGGGGAATTGGGAAAGCATTTTATCACACCGATCTTGGTGTGAGGGCAGAGGAGAGATCTAGGGTCTAATAGGCCCCAGTTTTTTCAAAAAAGAGTACATGTCACTACCTATTGCTATCATAGGGGATATTTACATTCCCTGAGATAACAATAAAAATGATTAAAAAAAATAAAAATGAAAGGAACAGTTTAAAAATAAGATTAAAAAAAAAATAATAAAGAAAAAAAAAAAAAGCAACCCTGTCCCCCCTGCTCTCACGCAAAGGCGAACGCAAGCGTTGGTCTGGCGTCAAATGTAAACAGCAATTGCACCATGCATGTGAGGTATCACCGCGAAGGTCAGATCGAGGGCAGTAATTTTAGCAGTAGACCTCCTCTGTAAATCTAAAGTGGTAACCAGTAAAGGCTTTTAAATGTTTTTAAAAATGTATTTAGTTTGTCGCCACTGCACGTTTGTGCGCAATTTTAAAGCATGTCATGTTTGGTATCCATGTACTCGGCCTAAGATCATCTTTTTTATTACATCAAACATTTGGGCAATATAGTGTGTTTAAGTGCATTAAAATTTAAAAAAGTGTGTTTTTTCCCAAAAAAATGAGTTTGAAAAATCGCTGCGCAAATACTGTGTGAAAAAAAATTAAACACCCACCATTTTACTCTGTAGGGCATTTGCTTTAAAAAAATATATAATGATTGGGGGTTCAAAGTAATTTTCTTGCAAAAAAAAATATTTTTTCATGTAAACAAAAAGCGTCAGAAAGGGCTTTGTCTTCAAGTGGTTAGAAGAGTGGGTGATGTGTAGGGATAAGCTTTTAAATGTTGTGCATAAATCTGCCAGGACAGTTCAACCCCCCCAAATGACCCCATTTTGGAAAGTAGACACCCCAAGCTATTTGCTGAGAGGCATGTCGAGTCCATGGAATATTTTATATTGTGACACAAGTTGCGAGAAAAAGACAATTTTTTTTTTGCACAAAGTTGTCACTAAATGATATATTGCTCAAACATGCCATGGGAATGTGTGAAATTACACCCCGAAATACATTCTGTTTCTTCTCCTGAGTACGGGGATACCACATGTGTGAGACTTTTTGGGAGCCTAGCCGCGTACGGGACCCCGTAAACCAAGCACCGCCTTCAGGCTTTCTAAGGGCGTAAATTTTTGATTTCACTCTTCACTGCCTATCACAGTTTCGGAGGCCATGGAATGCCCAGGTGGCACAAAACCCCCCCAAATGACCCCATTTTGGAAAATAGACACCCAAAGCTATTTGCTGAGAGGCATGGTGAGTATTTTGCAGACCTCGCTTTTTGTCACAAAGTTTTGAAAATCGAAAAAAGAAAAAAAAAATTCTTGTCTTTCTTCATTTTCAAAAACAAATGAGAGCTGCAAAATACTTACCATGCCTCTCAGCAAAAAGCTTGGGGTGTCTACTTTCCAAAATGGGGTCATTTGGGGGGGTTTGTGCTATCTTGGCATTTTATGGCCTTCGAAACTGTGATAGGTAGTGAAGAGTGAAATCAAAAATTTACGCCTTTAGAAATCCTGAAGGCGGTGATTGGTTTTCGGGGCGCGTACGCGGCTAGGCTCGCAAAAAGTCCAACACATATGGTATCTCCGTACTCAGAAGAAGCAGCAGAATGTATTTTGGGGTGTAATTCCACATATGCCGATGGCCTGTGTGAGCAATATATCATTTAGTGACAACTTTGTGCAAAAAAAAAAAAAGTTTGTAATATTCCCGCAACTTGTGTCAAAATATAAAATATTCCATGGACTCAACATGCCTCTCAGTAAATAGCTTGGGGTGTCTACTTTCCAAAATGGGGTCATTTGGGGGGGGTTTGCCATCTGGGCATTTTAAGGCCTTCAAAACTGTGATAAGTAGTGAGGAGTGAAATCAAAACTTTACTCCCTTAGAAATCCTGAAGGCGGTGCTTTGTTTTCGGGGCCCCGTGCGCGGCTAGGCTCCCAAAAAGTCCCACACATGTGGTATCCCCATACTCAGGAGAAAAAGCTAAATGTATTTTGGGGTGCAATTCCACATATGCCCATGGCCGTGTGAGCAATATATCATTTAGTGACAACTTTTTGTAATTTTTTTTTTTGTTGTCATTATTCAATCACTTGGGACAAAAAAAAATAATATTCAATGGGCTCAACATGCCTCTCAGCAATTTTCTTGGGGTGTCTACTTTCCAAAATGGGGTCATTTGGGGGGTTTTGTACTGCCCTGCCATTTTAACACCTCAAGAAATGACATAGGCAGTCATAAACTAAAAGCTGTGTAAATTCCAGAAAATGTACCCTAGTTTGTAGGCGCTATAACTTTTGTGCAAACCAATAAATATACACTTATTGACATTTTTTTTATCAAAGACATGTGGCCGAATACATTTTGGCCTAAATGTATGACTAAAATTGAGTTTATTGGATTTTTTTATAACAAAAATTAGAAAATATAATTTTTTTTCAAAATTTTCAGTCTTTTTCAGTTTATAGCGCAAAAAATAAAAATGGCAGAGGTGATCAAATACCATCAAAAGAAAGATCTATTTGTGGGAAGAAAAGGACGCAAATTTCGTTTGGGTACAGCATTGCATGACCGTGCAATTAGCAGTTAAAGCGACGCAGTGCCAAATTGTAAAAAGTGCTCTGGTCATGAAGGGGGTAAATCCTTCCGGGGCTGAAGTGGTTAAAGTTGCATCAAAGAAGTGAAGGAACCTTTATATGTCCAAAGTTGCATGTTAGGATTAGGGTTAAGGTCTAGGGTTAGTTTTACATTTTGAGGTTAGGGTTACAATTTAAAGTTAAGGGCTAGGGATAGAGTTAGGGTCAGAGATAAAGTTAGGGTTAAAGTTAGGATTAGTGGTAATTGTTAGGGTTAGAGTTAGCAGTAATTGTTAAGGTTGAAATGCTAACCCCAACAATTTCCCACTAACCCTAATGCCGCGTACACACGAGCGGACTTTATGTCAGACTTTGCTCGGCGGATTTTCGACGGACTTTATGACGGACTTTCTGAATGAACGGACTTGCCTACACACAATCCACCAAAGTCTGTCGAATTCGTACGTGATGACATACGACTGGACTAAAACAAGGAAGTTCATAGCCAGTAGCCAATAGCTGCCCCAACGTGGCTTTTTGTCCGTCGAACTAGCATACAGACGAGCAGACTTTTCGACCGGACTCGAGTTCGACGGAAAGATTTAAAACATGTTTCAAATCTAAGTCCGTCCAACTTTTGAGAAAACAAAGTCCGCTGGAGCCTGCACACGATCAAATTGTCCGACTAAATCTTGTCCGCCGGGCAAAGTCTGCCGTAAAGTCTGTTCGTGTGTACGCGGCATTAGGCTACTTTCACACTGCATTGACACCGCATTGACGGTAAAGCGCCGCTAGTTTTAGTGGCGCTTTACCATAGTTTCAGCTGCGTTTTTAACCCCACTAGCGGCGGAAGAAGGTTTAAAATGACTGCAAAGCGCAGCTGCTGAAGCGCTTTGCAGCCACTTCGGGAGTGCTGGCCATCGAATGCATTCACCGCTCCCGCACAGGATGCTGCTTGCAGGAGTTTCTTTCCTGTCCTGCAAGTGTACCGCCCCGGTGTGAAAGCTCCGGGACTTCCATACTGGGGCTGCAGAAGAGGCAGTTTACAGGAGCTTTTCAGGTGCTATTTTTAGTGCAAAAAATGCCTGTAAAACGCCTCAGTGTGAAAGTGGCCTAACTCTAACATTTAACACTAACCATAAACCTTAACCCTAACATTTAACCTACACTGCACAAAATGTCTGTGAAATTACCTGTAAAATTACGTAAAAATGGCATCAAAATTTTGTAAATTGAAATGCAAAAAAATGTGTTAAATTTACACAAATATTCTGTAAATACTAAAAATACAATTGTAAAATCCTGAACTGATCACAACTGTTAATTTTAACAGTAAAAATATATTAAAGTGCAACTCCACTTTTGTTGAGGAAAAAACCTTCCCCTCTGGGTGATCTCTGTACATTGCAGAAATTATACCAAACTTTGTTGCAGATTCTGACCTTTTGTTATTCTGAAGAAATCCCTGTGTGTTTGTCTGTGTCCATGTGCTAATCTGTATGGTTTCATGATTATAAACAATCAGCTGCTGCACCTGCGGGGCACTAATGAGGAAAGTGGCAGGGTCTGCATCCCTTTAGAAGTGATTTCCTATTGGGAGGATCTCACCAAAAATGAGATTTTTGTTGCAGGGGATGCCCAAAATTTAACTTTTATCTTAGTGTAGAGCCTGGTCACGTGACGTCACCATGCACGGAAGTTGGCCATTTTGTTGGTTGGAATCTCGGACATGATTATCGGCTTGACATGTATTTTATGCTTCACTGTTTGTGAATATTTTGATAGATTTCAATAAACATAGCTGTTTTGACATACTGTGGAATGAGGTTCTGTTTCATCCCTCTATGCCGCATAGTATAACATTGCTTCTGTTGGAATGGTCCGGTCCCGAGGACTAGGAGGACCATCTAGATCCTCCGTTTGGGGTTGATGGTTAATGGAGCGCTGCTGACCACTTTATTTAGGTGGTCCACAATGGAGGGTAAGAGGCTTGGAGTGCTGGGATATCGATGGAGGATCTTCTTATCACCCTTTGTGATAATAGAGCACTTGTGATGTATCTACCAATCCCTGGATTTTATTATGGGACTGCAATAGACTTTTTATTCTTTGTGTGAAATTGCTGCATATTATTCTTTTTTTATTTTGTATTATTTGTTGCCAGCAAAGTTTTGCCAGCTGCATTCCCTAAAGAACCTTGATGGTATATTGCTCTGAGCGCAGGAAATCTGCTTTTATTTATGTTAGTGCAGACTTCTGTTAAAATCAGTGAGCCAATCACACAAGCAGGAAATGATGTTTCTGGGGGGCGGAGCTCTGTATACATTCTGTGTACAGAGCGCCTCCAGGTGGCCATATTGCATTTCACAGAGAATGACAGCGGCTGCAGATTGAAGAGGAAAGGAAGTTTTTAATAAAGTCCAATTACAATATGACTTGTGTAGCAATTGTATACGCTAGATTTTTTTTGCTACTTTATTTCCTACAAAAGTGGAGTTACCCTTTAACCATTTGCCCCACTTACATTTACTGCGGGGAGGAGCTCCTACAGGCAGAATCACATACCTGTATATCATTGCCTCTTCCGGGTTTGTGCCGGCAGCCAGCTCCCCACTGTGATTGGACAGAGAGGGAGTCAATCAACGGGTCCAGCAGACTCGATGTCTGCCAGGAACCACCAATCATTCTCAACAGAGGCAGAACGGCGGTGTGTCTATGTAAACAAGGCAGATCGCTGTTCTGTGACAAGGGAAGACAGACATCCTGTGTTTCCACTAAGCAGGAACACGGATCTCTGTCTTCCCAAAGTCAAAGCACATCCCCCACAGTTAGCAAGCACTCCCTAGGAACACATTTAATCGTTTGATCACCCCTGATATTAACCCCTTCCCTGCCGGTGTCAGTAGTACAGTGACAGTGCATATTTTTTAGCACTGAAATGAAAGGAGAAAACAGGTCAGTGTTAATAAAAACAACACTTTGTTCTAATATCCACTTACATCTACAAAGCTTGGAGACTGCATGTAGAGCTGCTGTGGTATCATGCGTGGTAATCCAAGACAGTAGACTGGAGGGCTGCTGGGAATGTCGGGACCCGTTGGAAATGACAACTGGGGCTAACGTCATAAGCAAACACCAAGACTCCCACCACCGAGTGACCGAAGGTAAACAGGCAGATGGAGGGACAGCCACTCACACAAGCCCAGACCCACCATATAAGAGTGCAGGAGAACGGCAGAGTCACAGGTTTTTATGCACCACTACGAGCTGCAACAAGACAGGGCACACAACCGGGGGGGGGGGCTGCAACGTGTTTCCAGGGCCCTGCTTCCTTCTTCAGGCTGACCCACCCCTCGTAGAGGCTGAGAATATATACTATACTATACTAAGCCAATCAGGGAGGGGATGGGCGGGGCCGGGATGTCCTACCCCATGCTAAGCAGAAACAAAACCAGCTCTACTAAGATAACACCTGCAGATGAATGAAGCCATTATCTTGGACCGATACCTTGAAGGTCAGAATGTACCTCCTTGGTCATCAAGTGGTTAAACACGCAATACATGCACAGATTTAGGTCCAAATAGTTTTGTTCTTCTATGCCTAACATTTAAGTCTAGTTTTATTTAGTTAATGAAATACAGTAGATTTAGTCATCAAAGCTTCGCTTTTATTTCGTTTTAGTCCAGTCTTCATCAATGAAAAATGTTGTTGATGAAAACTATATAACTAAAATGATTTGTTTGACAAAATGACCATTGATGTTTTTATCCATTTGTTTGAATTTTTTCTTGGGTCAATCCTACTATTCTTCAAGACAGTTGATGCTTTTCTATGTGTGGATGAGAACATTGTACTGGACAACATTCCCTCCTTCATTACTGCCCTGTATGATGTTTGGGATCGATTATTGGTCAATCCATTATCCATCGGAGCCGCCATCCACCCCAGAGGTCCTGCAGAGGTGGGACACTTTTCTGAACTGAAACCAATATAAAGTACTACAGTGAGTTGGGGGTTAGGACACTTGTCATTTTACTTTACTATTATAAATGGCTAATATCCATTTTAACCCCTTTGCTGCTGAGCCCCGATGATGAGCTCATTTTTAAGTATTTTTTCTCCTCACATTTAAAAGTCATATTACTGTAGAAGCCATTTGTGGACCCAAGTCATGTTAGAATGCAGCATTGAAAAATATCAAAAAAGTACTGTGACAGACCACCTGGCACCCCGTCTGGGTGCTGCGTCCTCGCTGCTGGAACACCGGAACAAGGAATTATAGCTGGGAATTGTACCCGAGGACTAGACGACACAAGCTTTGGTGCAAACTGGAACTCCCTTTATTGTAAATTCACACAATTTATACCACACATAATCAGATAAGAGCTCAAACACATTTTCACATGTAAACTTTAATCAGTAATATCATCATTATATCTAATGTACAATATTATCATCATTACATCTAATGTACAATATTATCATCATTACATCGAATGTACAATAATATCATCATTATATCTAATGTACAATAATATCATCATTACATCCAATGTACAATATTATCATCATTACACCGAATGTACAATAATATCATCATTACATCTAATGTACAATATTATCATCATTACATCCAATGTACAATATTATCATCATTACATCCAATGTACAATAATATTATCATTATATCTAATGTACAATAATATCATCATCATATCTAATGTACAATAATATCATCATTATATCTAATGTACAATAATATTATCATTATATCTAATGTACAATAATATCATCATCATATCTAATGTACAATAATATCATCATTATATCTAATGTACAATATTATCATCATTACATCTAATGTACAATAATATCATCATTATATCTAATGTACAATAATATCATCATTACATCTAATGTACAATATTATCATCATTACATCCAATGTACAATATTATCATCATTACATTTAATGTACAATAATATCATCATCATATCTAATGTACAATAATATCATCATCATATCTAATGTACAATAATATCATCATTATATCTAATGTACAATATTATCATCATTACATCTAATGTACAATAATATCATCATTATATCTAATGTATAATAATATCATCATTATATCTAATGTACAATATTATCATCATTACATCCAATGTACAATATTATCATCATTACATTTAATGTACAATAATATCATCATCATATCTAATGTACAATAATATCATCATTACATCTAATGTACAATAATATCATCATTACATCCAATGTACAATATTATCATCATTACATTTAATGTACAATATTATCATCATTATATCTAATGTATAATAATATCATCATTACATCTAATGTACAATATTATCATCATTACATCCAATGTACAATAATATCCAAGGTATTTTTTTTTCAATCAGCCCAGAGAAAGGCACTAAAGTAAAGAAGAAAAACAAATCCCATAACCATGTAAAGAGTCCTTACCTTGTTTTCAGGAACTTTCAGATCATGTGTGGCCTGATGTCTGAATTTAGTCGTAAGTCAGTAAAATGTGACTCCACACTCAGAGCCCTTTCACACTGGGGTGGTTTTCAGGCGCTATTGCGCTAATAATAGCACCTGCAAACCGACCCGAAACAGCCGCTGCTGTGTCTCTAGTGTGAAAGCCCCGAGGACTTTCCCACTGGAGCAATGCGCTAGCAGGACGGGAAAAAAAGTCCTGCTAGCAGCATCTTTGGAGTGGTGAAGGAGCGGAGTGTATACCGCTCCTTCACCGCTCCTGCCTATTGAAATTAATGGGACGGCGCGGCTATACCGCTGGTGCCTTGCGGTGATTTTTAACCCTTTCTCGGCCGCTAGCGGGGGAATACCGACGGTAAAGCGCCACTTACAATAGCGGCGCTTTACTGCCGATGCCGCCCCAGTGTGAAAGGGCCCTTACATGCTTGTTTTAGTTCATTAGCTGCCTACCTCTTCAAGCTGAACAACCAAGTTTTATACAAAATTGTTAAAGTCTGAAATGTTACAGAGTTTTCTTGCACTGAATTGCATTCCTGTTTGTCAATATGAAGAGCCTGTCTGAAGATATACTGGTACATTTAGGGAAAACAGGTATGTAAGCGCTACAACCTTCCCACATAAGAGCTCCACCTGGTGCTCAGACCTCCAGACTGCCGACACCTCCAGTGTACCAGATTAAGGAAAGGGATGGTCGGCACTCAGGATGACGTCCATAAAATGGTATTCCTTTATTGAAAAGATGTGTACAATGCTGTAAAAACAGCCTATGCTTTTCGGACAGTCTGAGGCTGTTCTTACAGCATTGTACACGTCTTTTCAATAAAGGAATACCATTTTTTGGATATCATCCTGAGTGCAGACCATCCCTTTCCTTACTCTGACACTGGTACATCTCTTTTATTCTTTCTATAAGGAAAGTCAGAGTGTTAAAAATTACTGGCCCTCTGAAAGAAAAGAACTATGTCCGGCTCCTTTGTTCACATCTATATGTAGCAACCTCCTAGTTAAGTGCTGGGATGTCAGGTATATATTTTTTTTTGGGCTGTTCTGTAATTAGTGGAGCGGTGATTGATTGCTTTGGACTGATCAGTGTCTCACAGGCTGCAGGATTGATTGCTCCACCCTGACTTCTGGAAAACTCAGAACATAGGAGTGGAATAGGCCAAATGAGTATCCAGAATATTTATGAGGTCTCAGACAATCCCTGGGGTGGTGTGGCCAGTAGGTGGCTGCACAGCACATAAAAAGCCTGAGGCCTACAGAAGTTCTTGTTCTTGTCCAAGAGGAGAAGTTCCCAGCCTGGAGGGCTGCTGCCCACCCAGGAGGCCCAGCTGAGATTTACCTGAGCTCATCAAGGTCCCAGCTATGCTAAAGCTGGTGGGGGGGCTACTTGCTAAGAACCTCTGAAGCTAAAGAAGAGGGATTTCACCTAGGATCCGGTCTGGAGAGTTCACTAAGGAAATTTCTGTCTGACAATGGAAGGAGGCATCCAAGTACCCGAGGATTTGTGAGTACAGAGCTGAGGGCAGGGTCTGGGTGACTGTTGCTGTGGGTAACCCCTGGTGCACTAATGCTAAGACTTGTCTGTCCTGGAACATTGCTTGTGGTGTCCCAGTGCTGTCCATTCCCTGAGTTACCATTGAAGGGACTCTTCCAAGAAGTATCTGCACAGTGAAGAGGGTCCTCCTAGTACTGTTTAGTGTTCTGGAGTATCCCTCTGCTCCCTGTATCCTATCCAAGTTGTTCAGCAATATATAATGAAATATATAATGAAATCTACAAGAATATTGGTTGATTTTGTATATCAGGTTCCACCATCCCTCCACCCTCAGTCCCCCATCCATGACAGATAGACATGCAGTTTGCTGGTTCAATAGCTCTGCAGATCTTTTTATGAATAGACCCCTTAGGCTGGCCATACATTATACCATTTCCCTTTAGATTTACCAAAACCAGATGATATAAGATCAAACCTAAACACTTTGAATTTGCATGCAATCAGGCAGGTCCTTGCACTACATAATTGAAGGTAAATCTAAAGAAAATGAAATAAGAAATTGTATAATATATGGCAAGCCTCTGGATGAGACGTGTTCAGCTCGTTATACAGGATGAGGAATGTGGACACACCCAGTGCTGTGTTGTATTAGAGAATAAGGACGTCTGAATAGTCCATAAGGGTGGAGGTGTGTTATGTTACTGGAAATCCCACCTCTCTACCTCCGAGGCAGAAAAACATCTTTGCTCACTAGAACTATTTTCAGATCTATTCATTGTCGGAAGAGAACATACAATCTGAGGATGTATGGACAGATCTAACAAGGTGAGACACCAATCATTCTTCTTTTCCTTTTTTTTTAATAATATATGTAACAATATATTTTTTTATTAGAGTATAGCAATAATTACAAAAAAAGAGAGTGAAAGAACCCATACAAAAAAATAAAATCACAAATCATATAGGGGGCAGGATGTGCGGGGAATACCTCCTCCCACCACTCATATAACAATATCAATCTGGTGCAGGTCTCAAAAGTGTATCAAATAGAATCGAGTACCACAGTGATGGTTCCCACAGTGATTATACGAGCGGTGACCCGGAAGTGTGGAATCACGTATATATATATACATGATCCTGCACACAGTGGCCATCCTGTATCAGTAAAGCTACAATAGGTTGATCGTAAAGTGGTTAATCCAAATGAATGAAATAAATGGGTCTGTAGCTACAGCTTAATAACGGATCTTTGTTGGCTTTTGGAATAACAGTTAGATGCCTGTCTTGAGAGTGCCGTGGAAAATGTCTGAGATGGAATTGAACACTTCTTCCATAACTGGAGACAGACAGTCTGAAAAATGAGAATAGAAATGTGCGGTAAAGCCACCCGGACCTGGACTTTTCCCTCACAGGATAAGATTTATTGCAGAGACAATGTCAGAGGACTTGAATGGCTTTGAGAGTTCCTCAGCAGCATCCGCTGATAAAGTTGGGATAGCAGGTGACTGAATATAGTGTAATAATGAAGTAGTAGGTGAATAATCACGAGTATTCAATGATGTGGCTGAAATGTTATATAAGGAGGAGTAAAATTACTGAAAAGCTTTGGCTATGGCTTCAGAGGAATATAGCAAGCCCTGAGATGAGCATGATATCTTAGATATATACATATATACATGTGGGAACCCTAATCGATTGAACTAAGAGCCGACCATTCTTATTGCCAAATTTATGCAAGTGACAATGAGCTAATTCTTTATGTTGCATATACACTATATTGTCAAAAGTATTGGGATGCCTGTCTTTACACACACATAAACTTTAATGGCATCCCAGTCTTAGTCCGTAGGGTATAATATTGAGTTGGCCCACCCTTTGCAGCTATAACAGCTTCAACTCTTCTGGAAAGGCTGTCCACAAGGTTTAGGAGTGTGTCTATGGGAATGTTTGACCATTATTCCAGAAGCGCATTTGTGAGGTCAGACACTGATGTTGGACGAGAAAGCCTGGCTCACAGTCTCCACTCATGGGAACGCTGATGGGCTTTCCTGGCAAATGGAACTATAAGACACAGCCCCAAGCTGACCTGTGGTGGATCTAGCTGGGTCTGCCAAAATATGGGACGGGGGAGGCACTGTCACAGACACTGGCTGCAGGGACCTTTTCTGCCCACATTCACCCTGTCATTTGTTATTACTATATTTCTCTTTCTGTTACATTTTCAGAGACTGTTTTCTTGGAATTGCCCTGAAGACAATTTCTGGTTTGTTTGATTCTGAACTATACATGTTAATTGAAATACCTGGTCACATTGGCCTCTGTTCCATGGGCTTCAATGTAGGAGCTGTACAGTCTGCTACTAGGAAATCCTGAATAATCAAAGCATTGTCTAGGTGTGAATTTCCCTTCACCTATTGTGTCTGTCTGGTGGTTAATTTGACTTATGCCCCGTACACACGGTCGGACTTTGTTCGGACATTCCGACAACAAAATCCTAGGATTTTTTCCGACGGATGTTGGCTCAAACTTGTCTTGCATACACACGGTCACACAAAGTTGTCGGAAAATCCAATCGTTCTGAATGCAGTGACGTAAAACACGTACGTCGGGACTATAAACGGGGCAGTGGCCAATAGCTTTCATCTCTTTATTTATTCTGAGCATGCGTGGCACTTTGTCCGTCGGATTTGTGTACACACGATCGGAAATTCCGACAACGGATTTTGTTGTCGGAAAATTTTATATCCTGCTCTCAAACTTTGTGTGTCGGAAAATCCAATGGAAAATGTCCGATGGAGCCCACACACGGTCGGAATTTCTGACAACACGGAAATCGGAAAATCCGACCGTGTGTTCGGGGCATAACTCTTGGAGGATAGTCTATGATTGGATTAGTCATGAGTCAGCTCTACTTCGTTATCTAAACCATTGTGTGATGTTTTGGGTAAATATTTGGGTTATTGTTCATGTGGTGACTGACCTATTTTTCAAGTGTATAAAAAGCCTGTATTTCTGTTCAATAAAGTGTGCCAGTTCTCATACAAGCTATTTGTGGGCTAGTCTTATATGGTCAGCTAAAATATCTGGCTCCTGATATCCAGATGTCCAGACTGGAGGAAGCGGTATATTGGTGGAAGCAACAAAGCAGACTGCTGGATGGTTCCATCACAGGGGACATCCCCAAACTGTTGCCACAAAGTTGGGAGCATGAAATTGTCCAAAATGTCTTGGTATGCTGACACCTTAAGAGTTAAGGGGCCAAGTCCAAACCCTGAAAAACAACCCCACACCATAATTCTCCTTCCACCAAATGATTTGGAATAGTGCCCAAAGGAAGGTCCATAAAGACATGGATGAGTGCATTTGGGGTGGAGGAACTTGACTGGCCTGCAACATGATTGAACACCTTTGGGATGAATTAGAGCACCGACTGTGAGCCAGGCCTTCTCGTCCAACATCAGTGCCTGACCTCACAAATGTGCTTCTGGAAGAATGGTCAAACATTCCCATAGACACACTCCTAAACCTTGTGGACGGCCTTCTCAGAAGAGTTGAAGCTGTTATAGCTGCTAAGGGTGGGCCAACTCAATATTCAACCCTACGGACTAAGACTGGGACGTCATTAAAGTTTGTGTGTGTAAAGGCAGGCGTCTCAATACTTTAGTAAATCAAGTTGATCAAGTAGTTTACTAAGTTCTATATGTTTAGATAGAAGTGGTTGTAGGGTGATAGAGTCAGGGGCCTATTTGTGAATTGCCTCTAGGGTACGGATTTCATGGAGTAATGTCTCTATTGCGAACGATTTTGCTCTTTTCAACCTGGAGCCATGTTTAATTAATATTCCTCTTAGTATCCATTGAATTGGTTTAGGGGTCGGGTCTTGTATATGAAACTCCTGCATAGCTGCTTCAATATCTGTTTGTACTAACGAGTAGGGATGAGCCGAACACCCCCCTGTTCGGTTCGCACCAGAACATGCGAACAGGAAAAAAATTCGTTCGAACACGCGAACACTGTTAAAGTCTATGGGACACGAACATGAATAATCAAAAGTGCTAATTTTAAAGGCTAATATGCAAGTTATTGTCATAAAAAGTGTTTGGGGACCCGGGTCCTGCCCCAGGGGACATGGATCAATGCAAAAAAAAGTTTTAAAAACGGCCGTTTTTTCAGGAGCAGTGATTTTAATAATGCTTAAAGTCAAACAATAAAAGTGTAATATCCCTTTAAATTTCATACCTGGGGGGTGTCTATAGTATGCCTGTAAAGGGGCGCATGTTTCCCGTGTTTAGAACAGTCTGACAGCAAAATGACATTTTGAAGGAAAAAACTCATTTAAAACTACCGCGGCTATTGCATTGCCGACAATACACATAGAAGTTCATTGATAAAAACGGCATGGGAATTCCCCACAGGGCAACCCCGAACCAAAATTTAAAAAAAAAAATGATGTGGGAGTCCCCCTAAATTCCATACAAGGCCCTTCAGGTCTGGTATGGATATTAAGGGGAACCCCAGACAAAATTTAAAAAAAAAATTGACGTGGGGTTCCCCCTAAATTCCATACCAGACCCTTCAGGTCTGGTATGGATTTTAAGGGGAACCCCGCGCCAAAAAAAAAAAAAAAAAAAACGGCGTGGGGTCCCCCTAAAAATCCATACCAGACCCTTATCCGAGCACGCAACCTGGCAGGCCGCAGGAAAAGAGGGGGGGACGAGAGTGCGGCCCCCCCCCCCTCCTGAACCGTACCAGGCCACATGCCCTCAACATTGGGAGGGTGCTTTGGGGTAGCCCCCCAAAGCACCTTGTCCCCATGTTGATGAAGACAAGGGCCTCATCCCCACAACCGTGGCCGGTGGTTGTGGGGGTCTGCGGGCGGGGGGCTTATCGGAATCTGGAAGCCCCCTTTACCAAGGGGACCCCCAGATCCCGGCCCCCCCCCTGTGTGAAATGGTAAGGGGTTACTTACCCCTACCATTTCACTAAAAAACTGTCAAAAATGTTAAAAATGACAAGAGACAGTTTTTGACAATTCCTTTATTTAAATGCTTCTTCTTTCTTCCTTCATCTTCTTCTTCTTCTGGTTCTTCTGGCTCTTCTGGTTCTTCCTCCGGCGTTCTCGTCCAGCATCTCCTCCGCGGCGTCTTCTATCTTCTTCTCCTCGGGCCGCTCCGCACCCATGGCATGAGGGGGGAGGCTCCCGCTCTTCTCTTCATCTTCTTCTCTTCTTCATCTTCTTCTTCATCTTCTTCTTCATCTTCTTCTTCTTCTTCTTCTTCTCTTCTTCATCTCTTCTTCCTTCTTCATTTCTTCTGCGGGCCGCTCCGCATCCATGCATGGAGGGAGGCTCCCGCTGTGTGACGGCGTCTCTTCGTCTGACGGTTCTTAAATAACGGGGGGCGGGGCCACCCGGTGACCCCGCCCCCCTCTGACGCACGGGACATGACGGGACTTCCCTGTGGCATTCCCCATGACGTCACAGGGAAGTCCCGTCAATTCACCGTGCGTCAGAGGGGGGCGGGGTCACCGGATGGCCCCGCCCCCCGTTATTTAAGAACCGTCAGACGAAGAGACGCCGTCACACAGCGGGAGCCTCCCTCCATGCATGGATGCGGAGCGGCCCGCAGAAGAAATGAAGAAGGAAGAAGAGATGAAGAAGAGAAGAAGAAGAAGATGAAGAAGAAGATGAAGATGAAGATGAAGAGAAGAGCGGGAGCCTCCCCCCTCATGCCATGGGTGCGGAGCGGCCCGAGGAGAAGAAGATAGAAGACGCCGCGGAGGAGATGCTGGACGAGAACGCCGGAGGAAGAACCAGAAGAGCCAGAAGAACCAGAAGAAGAAGAAGATGAAGGAAGAAAGAAGAAGCATTTAAATAAAGGAATTGTCAAAAACTGTCTCTTGTCATTTTTAACATTTTTGACAGTTTTTTAGTGAAATGGTAGGGGTAAGTAACCCCTTACCATTTCACACAGGGGGGGGGCCGGGATCTGGGGGTCCCCTTGGTAAAGGGGGCTTCCAGATTCCGATAAGCCCCCCGCCCGCAGACCCCCACAACCACCGGCCACGGTTGTGGGGATGAGGCCCTTGTCTTCATCAACATGGGGACAAGGTGCTTTGGGGGGCTACCCCAAAGCACCCTCCCAATGTTGAGGGCATGTGGCCTGGTACGGTTCAGGAGGGGGGGGGGCCGCACTCTCGTCCCCCCCTCTTTTCCTGCGGCCTGCCAGGTTGCGTGCTCGGATAAGGGTCTGGTATGGATTTTTAGGGGGACCCCACGCCGTTTTTTTTTTTTTTTTTTGGCGCGGGGTTCCCCTTAAAATCCATACCAGACCTGAAGGGTCTGGTATGGAATTTAGGGGGAACCCCACGTCAATTTTTTTTTAAATTTTGGCTGGGGTTCCCCTTAATATCCATACCAGACCTGAAGGGCCTTGTATGGAATTTAGGGGGACCCCCACATCATTTTTTTTTTTTTATTTTGGTTCGGGGTTGCCCTGTGGGGAATTCCCATGCCGTTTTTATCAATGAACTTCTATGTGTATTGTCGGCAATGCAATAGCCGCGGGTAGTTTTAAATGAGTTTTTTCCTTCCAAATGTCATTTTGCTGTCAGACTGTTCTAAACACGGGAAACATGCGCCCCTTTACAGGCATACTATAGACACCCCCCAGGTACGAAATTTAAAGGGATATTACACTTTTATTGTTTGACTTTAAGCATTAATAAAATCACTGCTCCTGAAAAAACGTCCGTTTTTAAAACTTTTTTTTGCATTGATCCATGTCCCCTGGGGCAGGACCCGGGTCCCCAAACACTTTTTATGACAATAACTTGCATATAAGCCTTTAAAATTAGCACTTTTGATTTCTCCCATAGACTTTTAAAGGGTGTTCCGCGGCATTCGAATTTGCCGCGAACACCCCAAATTGTTCGCTGTTCGGCGAACTTGCGAACAGCCAATGTTCGAGTAGAACATGAGTTCGACTCGAACTCGAAGCTCATCCCTACTAACGAGTCTCCTAAGAGCATCTCAGTCAGGGGCCAGAGAGCAGTCCGATTATTAGTATTTGAAGGCAAAATGAGGTGCTGACTGGGAAATGACCTGACCATATATGAGAACCAATGGTTGCTGTAGGAGACCGGCTCAAGGTGTGATGAGATGCAAAATTATAATCAATCTGACTATAGGAAGAATGTGTTGCTGATTCATAAGTATAGTCCTTGATGGTTGGATTCAGCATAAGCCACATATCGATCTGAAGCCTATGGATAATAGAATGGAGATCTGGAAAGGGTGCTCTACTTTTCCCAGAGGAGGAGTCCCAAAGGGGATCAAATATATAATTAAAATCTCCACCTAATATTATGCATCCCGAGGCAAATTGTTCTGATTTAGTTAAAATGGAGAGAAAAGAAGATGTTTGACCTGTATTGGGAAGGTAGATATGTACAAGTGTAAAAAGTTGATTATAAAGCATACATTTAAGACAAAGATAGCGGCCCTTAGAATCAGAAATGATTTCTATCACAGTGGAGAGCACAGAGACATGAAGTCCTATAATGACCCCTTTGGTTTTACTATCAGGTAATTCCTTGTAAACCAATGTTTAGTGTATAATAACACGTGGATATTTGGGGGAAGAGGACTCCTTAAAATGAGTTTATTGTAAAAAAGAACATGTATTTCCTGCTGATGTATATTATACAAAATGTGGGACCTCTTCTTTGGATTATTAAAGCCCTGAACATTCAGAATACCCATAATAACCTCAGATATCAGTTAAATAAAAATAAAAAATGGATACAACAAGTACACCCCCGCCAATGCGTGAAAAGACAGGAAAAACAGGAAAGAATAAAAAGGGAAACATTAGTGATTCAGAGGACCACTGAACAAAGAAAATACTAAACTGGAAAAAACTTCCAGTGTGGCGTCTCTGAATGTATCACAACCAGAGAACGGCAATTATTAGGAGATACCTGCTATATATCTTTATTAATAGATACTGAATTTTGTAACCTCAAAAGCTTAAAAGTACATATGGGAGTAAGAGAGTATATCTTTATAAATGCCAATAGATGCCAATTATAAAAGGTGGAGAAAGAGAGAAAGACAAAAAAAACCTTCATCTCCCTTCCCCACCTTTTCTTCAACAGAAAGAAGAAAAAAGAGGGGAAAAAAAGAAAAGAGGAAGGGTAAGAGAAAAAAAGGAAAAATAGAATCTAAACCATGAAGAAAAGTCAGTAAGTTCAGCTTGGAAATTCTTTGGTTTTATTTGACATGTGTTGCCCTTCCAGTGCTCCTTGCTGTAATGACCAGTTATAGGTGGGAGCAGTGGCCATTTTTTGTAACATTCATACTATCTATAAGTATCTATAAGTATATGTAGCACGACCCCCTTGGGGACTGCTTGGATTTACCTGCTCATCTGCACCGCCATGACCTTGTGAACATTCCAACCCACCTGACACTCTGGGTTCAGACATCTTTGCACCACCTTAAAGTAATAAGTCAAACAACTCAGTGCGTTTATATTCTATTAACATTTACTGGAATAACTCACAGAGAATATTGTTACACAGAGGAGGTAATAGATCCGGAATTCCTCTATAATACAAGTTAAGGTAATTTGGAGATAACAGTATCACTGTACTGTGCAATTGTAATCCACATTAATTAATGAACATGGATGATAAACATAAATACTAGATATTTTAACCACTTGCTGACCAGCTGGCATAATTTTACTGCGGCAGGTCAGCTTGTTCCCGCGAATCGCTGTCATTGTATGCCGGTCGCGGGAACAGGTATTGTGGGCATGCAAGCGCTCCCACTGGCCAGCGGGGGAGCAAATCAGTGGGTGGGGTGGACTCGATGTGACAGAACTGACAAGGGAGATCACACAGATCCTGTCTTTCTGCTATGTAGGAAGACAAATCTGTGTGTTTTCCCAGGCAGCCCATCCCCCATACAGTTGGAACACACACACAGGGAACACATTTAACCCCTTGATCACCCCCTAGTGCTAACCCCTTCCCTGTCAGTGTCATTAGTACAATGTCAGTGCATATTTTTAGCACTCATCACTGTAATAATGTCACTGGTTCACAAAAAAGTGTAAAAAATGGCAGTTAGGTGTCCGATCTGTCCGCCGCAATGTCGCAGTCCCACTACAAATCCCTGATTGCCGCCATTACTAGTATAAAAAAAATAACAAAGGCAGTTGTTACCCTCCCTAAATGAACGTTTATCTCATTTATCGAATCAATCCAATCTACCAATTTGATCATTAAAAAATCTTTATTTGAATAGATTTGTCAAACTTAAATAAATATTTGATTAAACAAATTCCATACTTGTGCAGTTTCAGCGCGACCTATTTATAGGGTGAATACTCAGCAATATACCCTGTTTCCCCAAAAATAAGACCTAGCGTGACTGTCGGTGATGGCTGCAATATAAGCCCTACCCCCAAATAAGCCCTACCCTGTTTCCCCAAAAATAAGCCCTACCCTGAAAATAAGACCTATAAGGACTTTAACTACAGCTTATTTGGGGGTAGGGCTTATATTTCAGCCATCACCGACAGTCATGCTAGGTCTCATTTTTGGGGAAACAGGGTAGGAATAAATTCTGCTGTAACACCCATCTATTCATGTCCCATGTTCTACCACTTTTTATTATGTCTTTTTAATACATGCAATATACTTTGTCACCACAAGATGGCCCCCAATTGAAATCTGACGTAATGAATGCTGATTGGATACTTATTCCCTTAAAATGAGAATGTAGACTAGTGTTGTTTGTTCTGAAGAAGTGCACGATCGAGTGCACGAAATTCATCAACCTGGGCTGCGCTGGATAAGCATTGTGCTCTAATAATGCATACCAGCTAATGTGCGTGGTATTCCCGCACTAACATCTCCTCCCCTGGCCCTACCAGGATAAGCCTGCACTGCTTGGACTGAAAAGAATGGAAAAGAAATACATATATAAATTTATTGTACAATACAGAAAAAACAAACAAAAATAATATACATTTTAGTGAGATAACCCGCCTATACCCCTAGTGGCCAGACCTAAGATTCTGTAATGCGGATAGAGAGAGACAAACCAGAATACTATGGGGACGTATATAACATAATAACATAACAAAGCAAATGCATAAATACATAAAGAAAGGAGGCAAGAGCCCCCTAAAGGCAGAAAATATAAATGGTATTGACAATGCGTCTAGAGACACAAGCAAGGCAAGGTAAATATAAATACAGCTACAAGATCCTTGAGAAAAGGAATCCTAAATAATCAAATACAACTAATGCAGTTGCTAGTACCAACCAATATCGTAATATGTAATAGAGCATCAATTTGACACTGGAAACAAAATTTATATTTACTAATTTATGTGGAATAAAAAGTAAATATGCAATTAAAAACAAAAATGAGAACCGAATGGAGATATATAAAGCCGCTGAGTAGGGGGCTAAATTGGATCGTAGTCTTAACACAGAAAAGGATAAGCAGGGTGCAAATACCTAGAATGGAGCATAACAAAAATAGTAATTAATTAATTAATGGGCCAAGAACTTTAATCGTTATTCATTTTGAGACATAACTCTCTGTCCGCTCTCTGTACAGAATCTTGGGTCTGGCCACTAGGGGTATAGGCGGGTTATCTCACTAAAATGTATATTATTTTTGTTTGTTTTTTCTGTATTGTACAATATATTTATATATGTATTTCTTTTCCATTTCTTGATAGTCATTGTAAAACGCTCCTGAAGAAGCGCTGAGAGCGCGTTACATGTAGAGCGTATCCGCTTCCTTGTAACCAAACCATACTCCTGGATTATTTTACATTATGACTTCTATTCATCTCCTAGTCTCCTTGTAGATGTATCATGGTTTTGTACTTTAGCGGTATTTTGCAATATGTGTTGATATATTAATGTGAATTTTTTTTTTTATATTTTTATTGATTTTCTTACATAGTACAGAATATAAGCACAGAAACAGTCATGAATAGTGTATCGATGACAGTACTATCCACTAAATCAATAAGAGTCTCTGGTATTAGGTGCTAAGATAAAACAAAAAAAAGATGCAACCATTAAAACAACTTCAAAGGAATGAGCTTTTTGTTTGTTATCCGAGTGGGTCTCTATCAAATCCCGGACCGCCAGGGAGCCCATGACTTCCTCCAAACTATAAAGTATGGACCGTACTTGGAGTCCCGCACAACCTTCCCCAATGGGATCTTCCTGAAGGAAAGTGCTGGGTCTCCCCCAATCCATTTCCAAATCCCCAAGAGCCATCCCTGGGGAGAAGATAGTAGGTTAAAGCCATACCTCTCACCATGGCACTATTCAACTTTAGGGATAGTGGAGAACTGATGTTTAAGGAGGAGCGGGGGCCTCCCGGCAATCCTGGGGGAGATAATAAAGTATGTGAACAATCCTCCTCTAGAGGAGGGATACTATTCCCAAAATGCTTCCGAAATGGAAGGGACAAGGAAGTCCCAGAACAGAAGGAAGGAAAACATGACAAATGAGGAGGGAGAGGAGGAAGGGAGGCGAAAGCAGAGTTGAGTCAGAGAAGGGAAGAGTTAATATTATTTCTGGATGAGCGAGATGTTTTGGGACGAGGCCCAAGGTTCCCATATGAACCTGAATCTTTCCACATTGTCATTAATTTTTGCTACCAACTGCTCCTGAGACATAATACAAGAAATCTTCCTGATACAGCTCTTGTATGAGACAGTGGGTTTTTTCCAACATTTAGCTATGGTACTCTTAGCTCCTAGAAGGATAAAATAAGATAGTGTCCGTGCATTTTTAGGTATTCCAGGAATAGGCTGATTAAGCAGAGCTATGTGTATGTTGGGGGACACCAAGGTGTGAAGTAAGTTGCTGATAGTTCTAAAGATTTTCTGTCAAAATGTTCTAATGCACGGGCAGGTCCACCATGCGTGAATCATTGATCCCTCCAACACCCTCTAAAGCGAAAAGGAGAAGTACCCGGATAGATCAATGCCAGTTTGGAAGGGACATAGTACCATCTTGAAATAACCTTAATGCTAGCCTCTATGAGAGAGATATAGTAAATACCTTTATAAGAGCGTGTCCAGGAACTAGACCGTTCTGCAAGTGTCCAGGTTCGGCCTGTGTCCTCCTCCCAGGTCTTGGCGTAAGCTGGTATGTCCGACTTAGTCATGAGTTCCGTATAAATTAGAGAAATGCTCCCTTTCTGGTCCTGCGTGTTGAAGCACCAATGTTCATAGGGCGTTAAAAGTGGAGATTTGGAGTATTTACACCTGATGGTTTGTAGAAAGTGAGACAATTGGGTGAATCTAAATTTTTCGGAATCCGGCATTTCTAGTTTGGTCTTACAGTACAAAAATGATAGGGGTCCCGATGGGGTAAGGAAGTGGCCAATCCGGTAAAGACCCTTATCAGTCCACCATCTAAATGCTTGTATGTTAACTCCCAGGGGTTAATGTGGATTTTTTAGACATCATGTAATGACATTTTATGTGTTTATAATAAAATTATATTTTTGTATAATCGTTTGGTTGTCACTAAAAAGTCCAAGCCCCATTGTTCTTTTGTATTCTAAATCAATGAACATTTGCAGCAATATCAATTCTGTTTTAGAAAAGCCATATGTTTACAGATTAATTATGATCAGCTTCCTGGCTAAATCTTTCCATTCATAGCAGCTCCGTTTAGGTCCATTGGTCTGGGTATGTATGCATGAAGATTTCAGTACCGGTGTGTTATATGTGACAACGTTCTCAATATTGCATGTGTGTGTGTTTTTTATATTAGGGGTTATTTGGGGAATTACTCTACAATTCATGTTATTGTCCACCCTGCTGGACAATTTTTACCCACTACTTTGAGATTACAATAAAGTTATTTTCTATTTTTTCAAAAGGTATACCGTTATTGACCCTCCTTATTGCTTTCCAGGGGCATTTCTTTGCTCCACCCCCCCACCTTTTTTTGTATGTTATAACTTTGTGTGGCTGTCTTCCTGATCGTATGATGAGCTTCTCTGTGCTCAGGATCATGTTTTTATTCAGCCTGCACTACATGACTAGCCAGGAAGAAGAGGTGAGCACTGCTGTGGTACCAGAGGAGGGGGACAGAGGAGAGGAGGGGGGCATGATCTGAAGAAGGGGCAGGAACCGGAGTGGCAGCTGGGTCAGCTTTGATGGGTATGTACTGATCCCTGTATTTTCTTCCTGCAGCAGCTGAATGCTAGCAGGAGGTAAAGGAGGAGAAGCGGCCTTTCAGCTGTTGCAGGAGGATCAGTGCCAGCTGCAGCACCCCTCTCAATGCCACGCCCGGGGCAGCCTTCCCCCTACCCCCCTAGTTTTGGCCCTGGCCAGGAATATTAATAGGTCATAAATAATTGTAATTATATTAAAAACCTTACATTTCAGTATACTGTACAGTATAGTCTGGGCTGAAGGACACACACAGATCCCACCCATTGAAGTGTACTGTATACCTTTCCCTGACAAAGTGGCCACTAAAGAGACACAAAATTCATCAATGGTGTTTAACCTTTTTATGATCAATAAATACCGACCTTCCTGAAGAATCCACTTGGAAGCATCTTATTAGTGAATGGAGGTTTCTGCTGACCACACACGGCTTCCATTTTGGGGTCTTCTCCTTTTTATCACCTGACCTCTCTGTAGACATCTTACTGGCTGATACTTTGTTAATAATTAGTATCAGTCGTCTTGGCTATGAATAGCACAGATTTGTGGAGGTGACACCTAAATATATGAGCCTGTAAAAATTGTGGCCCTAAACAGGGTGAAATTCCTATGTGACCCCAATATACCAATCAGAAGAATGAACTAGACAGCCAATCGTTATTCACATAAGGAAGCAAATTCCTGTTCATTGCATTACAAATGAGTTTATTATTGTTTGTGCTCCTTCCAGGTGAAGTCATCTCGGCTCATCTAACATCATGGCGACCTCTTCCTCCTCATCCTCCTCACCCTCCTCCTCACAAGGTATGACTGCTGATCCTGACAATCCTTTCCAATGTTTTCCTCCATCTCACATCTCCAGAGATTGGAATTAGATGATAGGACATTTTCTATCTCCATAGTCTGGACATTCCCTGTAGACATCTGGTCAGTCCACCCATTAGAAGAGTTCGGGAGCTTTCATCAATTCCACCATCACATTCCTGTGTCTTCAGATTTTATTTATCATTGATGGAAATGATCTTCTGAGATGGTCCAGTGATCCATAATGACTGGAGGACCCCAAATTTTATGGTGATTTGTGTAGTGGTCGGGGGAATCCTTTGTCTATAATCCTAAGGAGAAAACATCCCCGTGTCACATGACACATACTGCTGGGAATTTGGGGGTAATCGGAGTTCTTAGTTCACAATGATTAGACTCATCATTATTCAGGGGGGAAGGTTTTATAAAGGATTTATAGATTATTTCAGTTAACAATGAAATAATCAATAAACATGATGTTTAAAATCCCTACATATACATTAGGAGGTCTATATATGAAAAAAAATATGAGCTTGTGTCATTTCTACAACCATCACTGATAATCCCCGTAATTTGTCTAACAGGTTTACTTTCTATGATCATCAGCTCCATCTAGTGGCCATAATACAGTATTTTCTTGAAATACCTCAACCAGTAATATATGACATTATAGGAAATAAACATATTACACACATTATGTGAATTATTCATGAATGTGATTATTTTAATAAATAGCCCCCCTAATATTTTTTTATTATTTTTTAATAAATAGCACCTAATATTCATCTGAGAGGTACCTTACCCCTATGGAGGCAATCATGTGAGATCTCCACAGTGAAACAAATCCCTCCATAGGATAATGTACATATAGACATATTGGGGATCATTTAATTTCCCTTCCCTTCTATATGCTCTTTATAGCATTCCCAGCTGCCAGTACAGATTTGCAGTGCCTTGAAAAAGTATTCATACCCCTTGAAATTTTCCACATTTTGTCATGTTACAACCAAAAACATGTATTTTATTGGGATTTTATGTGATAGACCAACACAAAGTGGACATTAATTGTGAAGGTAAAGGAAAATGATATATGGTTTTCAAAATGTTTAACAATTAAATATGTGAATAGTGTGGGGGGGGGCATTTTTATTCAGCCCCATTTACTCTGATACCCCTAACTAAAATCTAAAAAACAATGACCTTCAGAAGTCACCTAATTAGTACATAGAGTCCACCTGTGTGTAATTTAATCTCATTATAAATGCAGCTGTTCTGTAAAGCCCATCAGGGTTTTTTTAGAGAACCTTAGTGAACAAACAGCATCATGAAGGCCAAGGAACACACCAGACAGGTCAGGCATAAAGTTGTGGTGAAGTATAAAGCAGGGTTAGGTTATAAAAAAATCTGCCAAACTTTGAACATCTCACTGAGCTCTGTTCAATCCATCATTGGAAAATGGAAAGAGTATGGCACAACTGCAAACCTACCAAAACATGGCCATCCACCTAAACTGACTGGCTGGGCAAGGAGAGCAATTATCAGAGAAGAGCCAAGAGGTCCATGGTAACTCTGGAGGAGCTGCAGAGATCCACTTGTGGAAGAAGGTGCTCTGGTCAGATGAGACCAAAATTGAACTTTTTGGCCTAAAAGCAAAACGCTATGTGTGGAGGAAAACTAACACTTCACATCACCCTGTACATACCATCCCCACCGTGAAACATGGTGGTGGCAGCATCATGTGGTGGGGATGCTTTTCTTCAGTAGGGACAGGGAAGCTGGTCAGAGTTGATGGGAAGATGGATGGAGACAAAAACAGGACAATCTTAGAAGAAAACCTGTTATAAGGCGTACACACGGTCGGACTTTGTTCAGACATTCCGACAACAAAATCCTAGGATTTTTTCTGATGGATGTTGGCTCAAACTTGTCTTGCATACACACGGTCACACAAAGTTGTCGGAAAATCCGATCATTCTGAACGCGGTGACGTAAAACACGTACGTCGGGACTATAAATGGGGAAGTGGTCAATAGCTTTCATGTCTTTATTTATTCTGAGCATGCGTGGCACTTTGTCCGTCGGATTTGTGTACACACGATCGTAATTTCCGACAACGTATTTTGTTGTCGGAAAATTTTATCTCCTGCTCTCCAACTTTGTGTGTCGGAAAATCCAATGGAAAATGTCCGATGGAGCCCACACACGGTTGGAATTTCCGACAACACGCTCCGATCGGACATTTTCCATCGGAAAATCCGACCGTGTGTACGGGGCATTAGAGTCTGAGAGACTTGAGACTGGGGCGGAGGTTCACCTTCCAGCAGGACAACGACCCGAAACATCCAGCCAGAGCTACAATGGAATGGTTTAGATCAAAGCATATTCATGTGTTAGAATGGCCCAAATCCCATTGAAAATTTGTGGCAAGACTTGCAGCTGTAATTGCAGCAAAAAGTGGTTATACAAAGTATTGACTCGGTGTAATACAAATGCCCCTCCCCCACACTTTTCACATATTTATTTGAAAACAATTTATCATTTTCCTTCCCCCTCACAATTATGTGCCACTTTGTGTTGGTCTATCACATAAAATCCCAATAAAATACATTTACGTTTTTGGATGTGACAGAGATATATTCTCGATATCCAACGTGCTGTGTGGTGTCGTTTATATCCAATCGATTGAAGAGTCCTTCTTGGTGTCTGAGTTCAGCTCGAGCAAAGGAAAAGGTTTGGGGGCACACTTGACCAGTTGACCTGTTGACCCCTAACCTCTCAGCCTGGGCATGTGTGTGAAGTCTATCTGTAAGTCCTGTAGCGGGCCTAATGGTGGTGGCAAATGTCCATGTTTCCCATCTGAGAGGTTAGGGGTCAACAGGTCAACTGCTCAAGTGCGCCCCCAAACCTTTTCCTTTGCTCGAGCTGAACTCAGACACCAAGAAGGCCTCTTCAATCGATTGGATATAAACGACACCACACAGCACGTTGGATATCGAGAATATATCTCTTGTATTTTTTCTCACATGTTATATATGGCAACAATTCATTATACATCATTAGAGGCAAACCGAGGGGCGGTCCCTTAGCTTATCCAATCACAAGAGTACAAGTATCACAAGTTACATGGTATATGACATATATGTAAAGACAATGATATTTCTGCTAAATGGCGTGCTTAAAAAGTACCTAACAAAAATACCCAAAATTTCCTTATCAAAATATATTTTTCTTAGCTTAATTCCGAGAAAAGGGAGTAATATAGAAATAACCTTTCAAGACACTTTCGATAAGGTGCCTTTTGGCATTAGGCCCAGACTTACGGTGGGATGTTCTAACTTGTTCCCGTACATTTTCTAAAAAATTGTCACCGCAAGTTTCTGTTTTTGCAGACAGCTAGCTCAGTAAAATTTTGCACTTAAACATTGTCAAAGCCTTGCATAAAAAAAGCGTTTCATCTATCTTGTATAATAAAAGAAATTCAGGCCTCTTATCAAAAATATATAGTGAACCAAAGTGCAGCCATTTTCCTTACACTGACCAATGCCCCTGTGAAAGACATTGTGGTATGTAGATGCTGGAAGCCCCAGGCCTCACCTGCCTATCTTGACTCCTACAGTCCTCCTGCGTCAGTTCAGGAAAGTTCTGAATAAATGAGTACTGCTGGGTTGCACTCCTTTGCTCTCTCTCCCACCGACAGTCCATGATTGCCACAGAAAGCCGATCCCAGTCTACTCCATCCTTTTAGCAGCTACTTCCCATTCCGCATGGTCAGGTGCATCCCAGCTTGAGATGCCCACCCAATACTCCCGGAGTTATCCGAGGGCTTAGTCTTGAACCATCCAGCACTGAGGTCTCTGAACCCTCAGGCCTTCAGGTTTTGTTCCTGCTATCCAGCGCTGGAGGCTTTTCAACCTCTAGGCCTTCAAGCCTGCTCCTTGCTGGTTACATTTCTTCTGCTTTTCTTGGATCCAACTCCTCCCATCTCCTTTCAGGAACATGTGACCCCAGTATTTATACGAGTCCTGCCCTTGCCAATACAAGTTAATGATTGGACCAGGGCTCTCCATACAAACTGCCTGCACCCCAGTCCCCAGCCCGCCTTCCTTCAAGAACATTTCAATAGAAGGTAAGGGAGATCTTTCAGGGTAGAATGCAGGTGGCCACACCCTCCGCTATCCTATCACTCCTCCTCTCCCAAACAGACAGACAACCAGGCCTTAAAGTGCAAGGCCCTGGTTAAATTTACCTAACACTTACCTTAACTAAACTATCTAGCACCCAAGGTGGTGGGTGCTACATATACATACAGGATCCATTATATAATACATTCATAATATATTATATAATACATTGTATACATACAGGATGCATTATATAATACATTGTATACATACAGGGTACATTATATAATACATTGTATACATACAGGATATATTATATAATACATTGTATACATACAGGATCCATTATATAATACATTGTATACATACACAATATATTATACATTGTATACATACACAATATATTATATAATACAAAGAGGATATATCATATAATACATTATATATACACAATGTAATACATTGTATATACAATGTAATACATTGTATGCTTTTCATGTCCAGGCCCGTACATCTGTAATTAAGTTTAATGTCTCTAAAATAACAATATTGTTGAAGGAAAGGGATCAAAAGAAGGGACTTATCTCTAAAATATATGAGATATTGCAGTGTAAATAGAAGAAACCATAATAAAGGAGGAATTTATTTATACACATAGAGGGAGCCAAGATAAATTTGATGCCATCTGGAAAAGCTGGGTAGAGGCATGGGACAATGAAAATAAAAGATCAATCAATATGGGAGAGGGACAATATTGGGAGAGGACGGGAGGACGGGGGGGGGAGATACAGTGGGGGGAGGAAATCTATTTTTCTTGTTGTTGGGTTTTGCTCCTTTTTTTTTTTTTTTTGCTTTTAGTTTTTGTTTTGTGTGTTTGTTTGTTTTTTGGGGTGGGTGAATGTTAGAAGTAAGATTATGTATCTGGAATAACATGTATAACTTGTACTGAATAAAAAAAATACATTGTATACATACAGGATATATTATATAATACATTGTATACATACAGGATCCATTATATAATACATTGTATACATACAGGATACATTATATAATACATTGTATACATACAGGATATATTATCTCCAGAATTCGACCCTTCCTGACTAATGACACTACAAAACAACTTATTCACTCCTTGATTATTTCCCACCTCGACTATTGCAACTCTCTCCTTAATGGCCTACCCTTAAGCAGGCTATCCCCCTTCAGTCTATTATGAATGCTGCTGCTAGACTAATACACCTCACTAATCGATCCGTGACTGCTGCTCCTCTCTGCCAATCCCTTCACTGGCTTCCCATACCCCACCGTGTAAAATTCAAAATGCTAACCATAACATACAAGGCCATTCACAACATCGCCCCCATCTACATCACCAACCTCATCTGCAGATATCGCCCAAATCGCCCCCTCCGCTCCTCCCAGGACCTCCTGCTCTCTAGCTCCCTTGTTACGTCCTCCCATGCTCGCCTTCAGGACTTCTCCAGAGCCTCTCCCATCCTCTGGAATTCCCTGCCCCAGTATGTCTGATCAGCCCATACCCTGTCCGCCTTTAGGAGATCCTTGAAAACTCATTTATTCAGGGAAGCCTATCCCACACCCACATAACTGTCCCTGAGCCACCCCATCAAATCATTCTTTGCAGCTATTACCTTTTGTACCACCACCCCCTCCCTTTAGAATGTAAGCTCTACGAGCAGGGCCCTCCTGTACCTTTTGTATTGAACTGTACTGTAATTGTGTTGTCCCCCTTATACATTGTAAAGCGCTGAGTAAACTGTTGGCGCTATATAAATCTCGTATAATAATAATAATAATATTATATAATTAATTGTATACATACAGGATATATTATATAATACATTGTATACATACAGGATATATTATATAATACATTGTATACATACAGGATATATTATATAATACATTGTATACATACAGGATGCATTATATAATACATTGTATACATACAGGATACATTGTATACATACAGGATATATTATATAATACATTGTATACATTCATAATATGTTATATAATACGAACACAACAAAAAACAAAATTGCCTATGGGATTTTAAAAAGTACACCTCAAGACATGAAAAGTAAAATTTTAAATGATTTATTAACAAACATGTAAAACCACATGTAATACAGAAAGAAGAAAATATATTTGGCATCAACATATTGATACATTTTACATTCATGTAATAAACCTTTCCATGAGACCTGGATAATATGTCACGAAATTGACTGTCAATAGTCTGGGATGGCTGTGTTGGGTCTCGACACGTTTCGCAAGAAGTATAACGATTCTTTGGGAGAAGCACAGATAGATGTCTGGAGCTCAAAGTGAACAAATGAATAAACAGATGAAAAAAAAGGGAAAAGGAAAAGGGGGAGAGGAATGGGAGAGATGCCAAACATTTTCATATATAATCCAGTATGTTCCACTTACATTTGATGGAGAAATCCTGGCCTACTGGCATTGTATAGTTAACTGGTTATAGAGTGGTCCAAAAATTGATGTATTTGGTTGGTATACCACCCTAAATTTTTATATACAAGAACACTTCAAAAATGGATAAATACATAAAATGCCAACCATGCCACCAAACTTCCCCCAGGAGCGGTGTGAGGTGGGGAGATGGAAACCAGTGAAAGGCAACCAGGAACCGGAGCCTGGGTGAAGGATGTCGATCCCACCAAGGGAAATGCCCACACCTAAACAATCGATGAAATAGACCAAATAAAAAATCTAACCAAACAATAAATTTGACTAGTGTGACTAATGAAAGTAAATGTGCATGAAATGGTGAAAGTGAGTGTAAGATAAGGGTGCCTTTGTGCTACCGTGATAAAATCCAAATAATTTTATGATAAAATGAAATGGATTAACAAAATAAGATATACAAAATGTTATTATATGAGGTGAAATAATATAGAAAAATATATCAAATAAAATATAAGTGCATAAATGCATATATATTAAAATAATGAAATTCAATAATTGTGTGATGTGATTAGAAGTAAAAAATGTCTGCTGTGGTCGAGTGTATGTATATATATATATATATATATATATATATATATATATATATATACAGTGGGGACGGAAAGTATTCAGACCCCCTTAAATTTTTTACTCTTTGTTATATTGCAGTCATTTGCTAAAAAAATTTAAGTTAATTTTTTCCCTCATTAATGTGTACACAGCACCCCATATTGACAGAAAAACAAAGAATTGTTAACATTTTTGCAGATTTATTAAAAAAGAAAAACTGAAATATCACATGGTCCTAAGTATTCAGACCATTTGCTGTGACGCATATATATAACTCAGGTGCTGTCCATTTCTTCTGATCATCCCTGAGATGGTTCTACACCTTCATTTGAGTCCAGCTGTGTTTGATTATACTGATTGGACTTGATTAGGAAAGCCACACACCTGTCTATATAAGACCTTACAGCTCATAGTGCATGTCAGAGCAAATGAGAATCATGAGGGCAAAGGAACTGTCTGAAGAGCTCAGAGACAGAATTGTGGCAAGGCACAGATCTGGCCAAGGTTACAAAAAAATTCTGCTGCACCTAAGGTTCCTAAGAGCACAGTGGCCTCCATAATCCTTAAATGGAAGACGTTTGGGACGACCAGAACCCTTCCTAGAGCTGGCCGTCCGGTCAAACTGAGCTATCGGGGGAGAAGAGCCTTGGTGAGAGAGGTAAAGAAGAACCCAAAGATCACTGTGGCTGAGCTCCAGAGATGCAGTCTTGAGATGGGAGAAAGTTGTAGAAAGTCAACCATCACTGCAGCCCTCCACCAGTCGGGGCTTTACGGCAGAGTATCAAGAATGATACAGCGCTGCGCTAAAACAAACTAAGTAAGCAGCCAACACACCCGTAGACTCAGGGAGAAAAAAACAACTAAAAAATGCACAGTGTGGCGCTATTATGTGAATACAATATGAAAAAACTAAACATAAATTATTCAAATCATAAACATCTCATGTGAGCACTTGTGACAGTGACTAGTGAAAGAATAATACATATGTGTGTTTAGATGAATTAAACATCAAAGGCAAAATCAAATATAGAGTCCATAACACCAAAAAGAAAAAGTCCGTGATAGCAGTGTATAAATGGTATACAGGTGTTTTTCTTGTATATGCAGGAAGATCAATTAGACCCGGTAGCCTGGTAGATGAATGGACCATAAACGACCAGAGGTGCACAGAAATTTGAAAACGGTGCCAGGACCATCACCAGAAGATATGGAGGCTTACCAGAAGTAGTGGCCTGAAATAGCGTATGCTAAAACAGGTCAAGAAGGCTTGGTGACCAACTGGTCTAGATGTATTGTCTGGTTAGATGTCATCACAACACCAACGGAGGGAAGGAGGGGAAGCAATCAGCACGATTTCCTCAATAATAATCACACCACCAAGCCAAGCGAAAGATTCGTGTACCCTTCAGCCACTGAGGGAAGATGTGACTAATTAGTCTTCCCTCAGTGGCTGAAGGGTACACGAATCTTTCGCTTGGCTTGGTGGTGTGATTATTATTGAGGAAATCGTGCTGATTGCTTCCCCTCCTTCCCTCCGTTGGTGGTGTGATGACATCTAACCAGACAATACATCTAGACCAGTTGGTCACCAAGCCTTCTTGACCTTTTTTAGCATACGCTATTTCAGGCCACTACTTCTGGTAAGCCTCCATATCTTCTGGTGATGGTCCTGGCACCGTTTTCAAATTTCTGTGCACCTCTGGTCGTTTATGGTCCATTTATCTACCAGGCTACTGGGTCTAATTGATCTTCCTGCATATACAAGAAAAACACCTGTATACCATTTATACACTGCTATCACGGACTTTTTCTTTTTGGTGTTATGGACTCTATATTTGATTTTGCCTTTAATGTTTAATTCATCTAAACACACATATGTATTATTCTTTCACTAGTCACTGTCACAAGTGCTCACATAAGATGTTTATGATTTGAATAATTTACGTTTAGTTTTTTCATATTGTATTCACATAATAGCGCCACACTGTGCATTTTTTAGTTGCTTTACGGCAGAGTGGCCCGACGGAAGCCTCTCCTCAGTGCAAGACACATGAAAGCCCGCATGGAGTTTGCTAAAAAAAACACCCGAAAGGACTCCAAGATGGTGAGAAATAAGATTCTCTGGTCTGATGAGACCAAGACAGAACTTTTTGGCCTTAATTCTAAGCGGTATGTGTGGAGAAAACCAGGCACTGTTCATCACCTGTCCAATACAGTCCAAACAGTGAAGCATGGTGGTGGCAGCATCATGCCGTGGGGGTGTTTTTCAGCTGCAGGGACAAGACGACTGGTTGCAATCGAGGGAAAGATGAATGTTCAGTTCCACCTGGTGGGCATGTCACAGATTAGGTGGTTCTTGGGCAGGTTAAACTCCTTTTGGAGGTCTGCCAGCCGAGCACTGGTATTATATGACCAGCAGAAATGCACACAGACTTTCCTGGCCTGCCTCAGGACATCCTGTAAGCCCGGCTACCTGCCCAAGAACCGCTGCACCACCAAGTTAAGGACATGAGCCAAACAGGGCACATGGGTCATTTGTCCCTGTCGGAGGGTGGAGAGGAGGTTGGTGCCATTGTCACAAACCACCATTCCTGCCTTAAGTTGGCGTGGCATCAACCACCTCTGAACCTGCCCCTGCAGAGCTGACAGAACCTCTGCCCCCAAACACACCAGCTCAAGCACCACATGGCATCGCAGAAAACTAACTTGTAGCTTATTTAGCTGCCTGCAGTAGTGATAGGATCAGGAAAAAACCACCAACCTTCTACAGGTAGCTTTAGTTGAACACTGTGCAGAGGTTGCAAAAAACTAACTTGTAGCTTATTTAGCTGCCTGCGGTAGTGATAGGATCAGGAAAACACCACCAACCGTTTACAGGTAGGTTTAGCTGAACACGCTGCAGAGGTCGCAATACACTAATTTGTAGCTTATTTAGCTGCCTGCGGTAGTGCTAGGATCAGGAAAACACCAAAAACCTTCTACAGGTAGCTTTAGCTGAACACTGTGCAGAGGGCGTACTACACTAACATGTAAATAATGTAGCTGCCTGCGGTAGTGATAGGATCAGGAAAACACCACAAACCTTCTACAGGTAGCTTTAGCTGAACATTGTGCCGAGGTCGCAAAAAAATAACTTGTAGCTTATTTCGCTGCCTGCGGTAGTGATAGGATCAGGAAAACACCACCCACCTTCTACAGGTAGGTTTAGCTGAACACTGTGCAGAGGTTGCACTACACTAATATATATATATGCTTATGGTACATGTAACCTTTCCTTACAGGAATTAGCACTACTGTATTTATATATGCTTTTTGCTACACATAGTATGCTTTCTGTCATTTTGCAACTAGTGGTGAATATAGTTCCTGATTTGGAGAGTGAATATTGATCTATCAGGAATATATGGGGTGTACATAAGTTTTTTCTGACATGCTTTATACACTACTCTCTATGTAGGATGCATGCAATTATATGTTGACCCACACATATGTATTCCACCCATTTTTTTATTTTTTTAATTTCTTTTATTTGTGACGACATTGAATGTTTCTTCTTATATAAGTATATATAGACTTAGCCAACAGGTTTTCCAGGTAGCACCGTTTCATCCCTAAATAGGGCTATGATAATGCTGCAAACATGTCAGGAGTGTACAACGGGCTGCAAGCTCACATCAAAGACATTAATCCACTAGTAGAGTGGGTGCCGTGCGCTGCGCATGGGGCTTAATCTGGCTGGAGTTAATAGTATAAACTGCTGCACAGAGACCGCCAATTTTTTTAACTTCATTCAGACTTTGTTCAACTTCTGCTCGAAATCCACAGCTAGATGGAAGTTGGTAACTGCAGGTTTGCAGCCTAATGAAAACCACTGCATTGAGACACTAAAATCTCTCTCTGACACTAGGTGGGCTGCGCATGCACAGGCCACCAAGGCACTGTGCAGGAATTATGCCAATATTCCAGAGTCACCAATGAACATTGCAGAAGACAGCTAACAGAACCCGACAACACAAAATGATGCTTGGTCACTGCATAAAAAAATGAACAGGCTTGAGACTGCTTTTCTTTTCACTATGTGGAATTATGTTCTACAAAGCTTTCATGGAACAAGTGTTGCACTTCAGGCTGTGGATCTGGACCTGTGCAATGCTGTTGATTTGGTGAAGTCACTGCGGGAATATATTGTTGGTTTGAGAGATGAATTTGATGTGTTTGAAGACCGAGCAAAAGTGACGTCTCCCACCGTTTCAGCAACATACAAACAAGACACACAAAGACAAAGAAAACACAAGACTCATGTGGGTGAGTCTACAACACCTGAGGTTCACTTATCAGGAATAGGGATGAGCCAAACACCCCCCTGTTCGGTTCGCACCAGAACATGCAAACAGGAAAAAAGTTCGTTCGAACACGCGAACCCCGTTAAAGTCTATGGGACACGAACATGAATAATCAAAAGTGCTAATTTAAAGGCTAATATGCAAGTTATTGTCATAAAAAGTGTTTGGGGACCTGGGTCCTGCCCCAGGGGACATGTATCAATGCAAAAAAAAGTTTTAAAAACGGCCGTTTTTTCAGGAGCAGTGATTTTAATAATGCTTAAAGTCAAACAATAAAAATGTAATATCCCTTTAAATTTCGTAGCTGGGGGGTGTCTATAGTATGCCTGTAAAGGGGCGCATGTTTCCTGTGTTTAGAACAGTCTGACAGCAAAATGACATTTGAAAGGAAAAAACCCATTTAAAACTACCCGCGGCTACTGCATTGCCGACAATACACATAGAAGTTTATTGATAAAAACGGCATGGGAATTCCCCAAAGGGGAACCCCGAACCAAAATTTAAAAAAAAAAATGATGTGGGAGTCCCTCTAAATTCTATACCAGGCCCTTCAGGTCTGGTATGGATAATAAGGGGAACCCTGGCCAAAATTTTTTAAAAAATGACGTGGGGTTCCCCCTAAATTCCATACCAGACCCTTCAGGTCTGGTATGGATTTTAAGGGGAACCCCGCGCCAAAAAAAAAAAACGGCGTGGGGTCCCCCCAAAAATCCATACCAGACCCTTATCCGAGCAAGCAACCTGGCAGGCCGCAGAAAAGGGGGGGGAGGCGAGAGTGCGCCCCCCCCTCCTGAACCGTACCAGGCCACATGCCCTCAACATTGGGAGGGTGCTTTGGGGTAGCCCCCCAAAACACCTTGTCCCCATGCTGATGAGGACAAGGGCCTCATCCCCACAACCCTGGCCGGTGGTTGTGGGGGGTCTGTGGGCAGGGGGCTTATCGGAATCTGGAAGCCCCCTTTAACAAGGGGACCCCCAGATCCCGCCCCCCCTGTGTGAAATGGTAAGGGGGTACTTACCATTTCACTAAAAAACTGTCAAAAATGTTAAAAATGACAAGAGACAGTTTTTGACAATTCCTTTATTTAAATGCTTCTTCTTTCTTCTATCTTCCTTCATCTTCTGGTTCTTCTGGTTCTTCTGGCTCTTCTGGTTCTTCCTCCGGCGTTCTCGTCCAGCATCTCCTCCGCGGCGTCTTCTATCTTCTTCTCCTTGGGCCGCTCCGCACCCATGGCATGGGAGGGAGGCTCCCGCTCTTCTCTTCTTCTTCTTTTCTTCTCTTCTTCATTTTCTTCTCCGGGCCGCTCCGCACCCATGCTGGCATAGAGGGAGGCTCCCGCTGTGTGACAGCGCTCCTCGTCTGACAGTTCTTAAATAACCCGGTGACCCCGCCCCCCTCTGACGCATGGTGACTTGACGGGACTTCCCTGTGACGTCACGGGGAATGCCACAGGGAAGTCCCGTCATGTCCTGTGCGTCAGAGGGGGGCGGGGTCACCGGGTGGCCCTGTCCCCCGTTATTTAAGAACTGTCAGACGAGGAGTGCAGTCACACAGCGGGAGCCTCCCTCCATGCCAGCATGGGTGCGGAGCGGCCCGGAGAAGAAAATGAAGAAGAGAAGAAAAGAAGAAGAGAAGAGCGGGAGAATCCCCCATGCCATGGGTGCGGAGCAGCCCGAGGAGAAGAAGATAGAAGACGCCGTGGAGGAGATGCTGGACGAGAAAGCCGGAGGAAGAACCAGAAGAGCCAGAAGAACCAGAAGAACCAGAAGATGAAGGAAGATAGAAGAAAGAAGAAGCATTTAAATAAAGGAATTGTCAAAAACTGTCTCTTGTCATTTTTAACATTTTTGACAGTTTTTTAGTGAAATGGTAGGGGTAAGATTCCGATAAGCCCCCTGCCCGCAGACCCCCACAACCACCGGCCAGGGTTGTGGGGATGAGGCCCTTGTCCTCATCAACATGGGGACAAGGTGTTTTGGGGGGCTACCCCAAAGCACCCTCCCAATGTTGAGGGCATGTGGCCTAGTACGGTTCAGGAGGTGGGGCCGCACTCTCGCCCCCCCCTCTTTTCCTGCGGCCTGCCAGGTTGCGTGCTCGGATAAGGGTCTGGTATGGATTTTTGGGGGGACCCCACGCCGTTTTTTTTTTTGGCGTGGGGTTCCCCTTAAAATCCATACCAGACCCTTCAGGTCTGGTATGGAATTTAGGAGAAACCCCACGTCATTTTTTTTTTACATTTTGGCCGGGGTTCCCCTTAATATTCATACCAGACCTGAAGGGCCTGGTATGGAATTTAGGGGGACTCCCACATCATTTTTTTTTTAAATTTTGGTTCGGGGTTCCCCTTTGGGGAATTCCCATGCCGTTTTTATCAATGAACTTCTATGTGTATTGTCGGCAATGCAATAGCCGCGGGTAGTTTTAAATGTGTTTTTTCCTTCCAAATGTCATTTTGCTGTCAGACTGTTCTAAACACAGGAAACATGCGCCCCTTTACAGGCATACTATAGACACCCCCCAGGTATGAAATTTAAAGGGATATTACACTTTTATTGTTTGACTTTAAGCATTATTAAAATCACTGCTCCTGAAAAAACGTCCGTTTTTAAAACTTTTTTTTGCATTGATCCATGTCCCCTGGGGCAGGACCCAGGTCCCCAAACACTTTTTATGACAATAACTTGCATATTAGCCTTTAAAATTAGCACTTTTGATTTTTCCCATAGACTTTTAAAGGGTGTTCCGCGGCATTCGAATTTGCCGCGAACACCTCAAATTGTTCGCTGTTCGGCGAACTTGCGAACAGCCAATGTTCGAGTCGAACATGAGTTCGACTCGAACTCGATGCTCATCCCTAATCAGGAAGAGAACGGTTCTCATCTGGTTTGTTTCTAGTTGTGATGGATAGGCTGCTGGCTGAACTCGATCGTCGTTTTCAGTCCTATAATGACCTCAACAGCACTTTTGGATTCCTGAACAACATATCTACCCTCTCTGCAGAACATCTTCATAAAAAAGCAGCAGATCTACAGAAGAGATACCACATTGAACCTGGAAAATAAATTTTGTGAAGAAATCATTCAGTTCAAAGAATTCATCTGCCATGATGAGCCATCATCTGCTAGGGAACTTCTTTTGTGCATTAAAAAAAGAAAACTACAGACCATCTTCCCAAACGTGGATGTCGCTCTCAGACTTTACCTGACATTACCAGTCACAAATGCAAGTGGGGAACACAGTTTCTCCGAACTGAAACTAGTAAAAAATAGACTAATGCCGCGTACACACGGGCGGACTTTTCGATGGACTAGGTTTGACAGTCTTTCCGACGGACTTTGCAGCATAGGTCCGCCGGACTTTCAAATGAACGGATTTGCCTACACACGATCACACCAAAGTCCGACGGATTTGGACTTGATGACCTACGACCGGACTGAAATGAGGAAGTTGATAGCCAGTAGCCAATAGCTGCCCTAGCATCGGTTTTAATCCGTCGGACTAGCATACAGACGAGCGGACTTTTTGACCGGACTCAGGTTCGTTGGACAAATTTGAAACATGTTTTATTTCTAGGTCCGTCTGACTTTTGGGGGAAAAAAGTCCACTGAAGCCCACACACGATCAAATTGTCCGCCAGACTAATCCCGTCTGACCTAGTCCACCGGAAAGTCCGCTCACGTGTACGCGGCATAAGATCCACAATTGTACAGCAGAAATTAAATCATCTCACTCTGATGTCAATTGAGAGTGACCTTCTATGTAAACTGGATTTTAATGATTTGATCAAAGACTTTGCTGAAGAAATCCAGAAGATGCCACTTCTAAATAGTACTATGTTAATATCTTTAAATTGAGATGACATGCATGAAGTCATAACCTGATCACCTTTCTCTTTCTTTCTCTACCTCGCCTGTTGTTGTTTTAAATGATCAGCCCCTGGATTCTGTTGTTGATGTAATGTTTTCTTAAGATATGATAGTGTACTATTTTTATTTTATTGACTGTACATTTCTAATTTGTGTTCATAGTTTAGATTTTTCACTACAACACTCACTTACGTACTACACACACACACCATTTATCTTGCACTTTGATCAATGAGTTATTTTGCTATATTCTTGCAATTGATTTGTTATGATTGCAACCTTACAAGTTATTTGTTTGTTTTTCAATATGTTTTCCATGTAAATAAGTGTTTTATTCTCATTCTGACCAAGACATTTGTGCATTGCAATAAACACATGATCACTTTGAACTTTTTTAATCATTATTTATTGGAAAAAGTTTTTCAAGCTTCAATCAGTGGTCATATAAATAGATTATTATGTTTTTTTTGAACATATAACACTGTCTACCAGTCACCTTTTAAAAGTAGCTTGGCACTTCAAATAACGTTTGGATCGATTATATTGTTACGCCACCAGATGGCGATAAATGACTTTAAAAAAAACATTTGTCATTGAATCGTTCATTCAGGAGATTCATTCAAAAATGCTGATTCATCTATGAAACAAGTGTATTTGATTGAGGAATTGAATCATTCATTCAAACCCAATTTTTTCTAAAATAATTCAGATTAATTAAACATTTTTAATAGACTTCAGCAATTAACATAAGTTATGTAATTTTGTTTAGTTGTTTGTTCAGAATTGTGATCTCTATTTTTATTCTCAGTTTATCCAGAATTGTGTAGCTCTAATACATAGCTTGTGTATGTATCATTTTGTTCTATTTAAAGTAATGTATAGAAGGTAGGGCCCGAAAGTGACTCAAGCCCAGGGGCCCCCACCACCCTAAGTCCTGCCCTGGTCACCATAACACTATGACATCACTCAGCATGCCGAGCAGAGCAATACAATCACAGCCACTTGTCTATTATACAGAACCTCCATATTTATAGCTGTATTCCTAGGAGACCCTCATGACTGTTGCTCGGGGTTCTGAGCCTTGTGCCCCATGCATCCACCTGAACCTCCATCAGAAAGAGGAGTCAAGGCTCCAGATTCTAGGGGTGTGCCTGTAAACCTGCATAGAGAATTGGGGGGCTTTTCTGGTCCCCCCACCATGGTCACATGTCACTGCAATGTGCTGAGATGTTACCAGGCAGACAAAGACACTCCCGATCACCTGGTGGAGGAGAGACTCCAATCTACAGAGGGTTGGTGGGATGATGGTGTCTGGGAGGATCTGCTACACTAATAACTCTCTTAGTTATTATTTTATACATTTCAGAGGTTTGTCAGGACTAATCACTTCCCTAATCTTATTTCCAGCCAAACTGAAGAAGACGACACATGGCAAAACATTATCAGGTTAGTCATAGTTGCCAACATTGCAAAAAAAATAAAAATATTATAATTATATGTATAATAATTATGGGGGCGGGGCATGTGTTTGTTGGTGTGGCATAGCAAAATAAATAGAAAACTGCACTGCGGCAAAATATGGGTGTGGTTTACGTGGAATAGTGGGTGTGGCCTAAATGGGTGTTGCTCAAAGGGGGTTTGATTAGAGTCTGAGATGAATGAGGGATGGAGAGGGAAAGGGGAAGCGAGGGGACAGCAGCCCCAGATCCTACACAACAATAGAAATATGTGTATTCTAGAAAGTTTAACAATCAGCAGATAAAGATACTCCAAAAACCTGGTGTTAGCGCTTCAATCATTCCGGTACCATGATTGTTATGGTGTCAGGGTGACTGAAGTGCATTATTTTTATTATTACATTGTAATATAAATTGAAATCATTCAACTCACCATAATGCTGAATCAGTGGTATCCCTGAGCGTGTCACTAGCCATGTTGCCTGCCAGCAGCAGAGTCCTTCCTTGCATCAGGTGTTCCAAGCAGAGTCTGTCCTTGCATCAGGTGCCCCCAGCAGTCTGTCCTTGCATCAGGTGTCCCCAGCAGAGCCTATCCTTGCATCGGTTGCCACCAGCAGAGCCCGTCCTTGCATCAGGTGCCACCAGCAGAGCCCGTCCTTGCATCAGGTGCCCCCAACAGAGTCCGTCCTTGCATCAGGTGCCCCAACAGAGTCCGTCCTTGCATCAGGTGCCCCCAGCAGAGTCCGTCCTTGCACCAGGTGCCCCCAGCAGAGTCCGTCCTTGCATCAGGTGCCCCCAGGAGAGCCCGTCCTTGCATCAGGTGTCCCCAGAAGAGTCTGTCCTTGCATCAGGTGCCACCAGCAGAGCCCATCTTTGCATCAGGTGTCCCCAGCAGAGTCTGTCCTTGCATCAGGTGTCCCCAGCAGAGCCTGTCCTTGCATCAGGTGCCACCAGCAGAGTCCGTCCTTGCATCAGGTGCCACCAGCAGAGTCCGTCCTTGCATCAGGTGCCCCCAGCAGAGTCCATCCTTGCATCAGGTGCCCCCAGCAGAGTCCATCCTTGCATCAGGTGCCCCCAGCAGAGTCCGTCCTTGCATCAGGTGCCCCCAGCAGAGTCCGTCCTTGCATCAGGTGCCCCCAGCAGAGTCCGTCCTTGCATCAGGTGCCCCCAGCAGAGTCCATCCTTGCATCAGGTGCCCCCAGCAGAGTCCGTCCTTGTATCAGGTGCCCCAGCAGAGCCCATCAGTGTCCCAGGCAGAGCCATAGTTACCCCTCCTGTACATAGTTTCCCCTCTCCCCCTAGTTAACCCCCTGCACATAGTTACCCCCATGTGCATAGGTACCCCCCTGTACATAGTATCCCCCTGTACATAGTTCCCCCTGTACATAGTTCCCCCTGTACATAGTAACCCCTCCTGTAAATAGTTAACCCCCCTCCTGTATATAGTTAACCCCCCTCCTGTACATAGTTAACCCTCCCCCTCCTGTATATAGTTAACCAGCCTCCTGTATATAGTTAACCCCCCTCCCATATATAGTTAACCCCCCTCCTGTATATAGTTAACCCCCTTGCTGTATATAGTTAACCCCCCTCCTGTACATAGTTAACCCTCCCCCCTCCTGTATATAGTAAACCCCCATCCTGTATATAGTTAACCCCCCCTGTACATAGTTAACTCTCCCCCTCCTGTATATAGTTAACCCCCTCCTCCTGTATATAGCTAACCCCCCTCCTGTATATACTTAACCCCCCTCCTCCTGTATATGCTTACCCCCCCCCTCCTGTACATTAAAGGTAAATTGCTGCAGAGACAAGAAGAGCAGAAGAACATTGCATGAGCGGCCGGCACCATGTGTTCAGTGGAGAGGGACAGGGCCAATCCGTGCAGCTAACCCCGGCTTCAGTATTGTGAGAGGAGAAGCCAATTCATTGGCTGCACGGATCGAGCCCCCTTCCTCTCTCCACTGAACACAAAAGGGAAAAATGTAGCAGCGGCACCGGCGGCCATTTTGCTGAAGCCAGATGTTCAAAAAGTGAAAAAGCAAACATTCCCGATTTCCCTGGGCAAAATCCCGAATCAGGACAGCCTCCAATCGGGGCAAGGGTCCCAAAATTGGGATTGTCCCGGGAAAATCGGGACTGTTGGCAACTATGGGTTAGTAGGACATCCACGTTTCATATGAAATCTCTTCTGGATGAACATTTTGTTTTTATTGTAGTCTGGATCAGTGGTGGAACTACCAGGGTCGCAAATGTTGCACTTCAGACTGGGCCCTGGCATTCTGCCACCGTAGGGGGCCCAAGATGGCAGGAAGGGGGCCCACTGCAGAACATGGGCTCAGTTCAGACTGTTGTGATCCAAAACTTGTGCAACTTGCTTGCAATTTCCTAGTGACTTGTTTGTAATTTTGTGATTTAACATTGCAGTCTATGCCACTCAAATCACACCAAAGTCATAGAAAAGTATTGCCTTTTTTGTTGTTGCTGCGACTTTAGTCACACTTATTAGGACAGCACCCATTGAAATGAATGTGTTTTGACTTGTCATGCGGCTTTGAAAGTCACATAAGTCACAGCAGTCTGAACCAGGGCTTATAAAGGCCATCACTACAGGAACAAGCGGAAAGGGCCATGGGCTGAAGAAAGGGCCCCTGCCTCAGAGAGAAGAGCCCCAACCTTGGAGGAAAGGGCCCTGGGACCAGAGGAAATGGCCAGGGACTGATGGAAAGGGCCCCAGCAGTCAGGGGGTGCCCTTCATGGTTTCTTGCACCGGAGCCATATAGGTTCTATTTATGCCTCTGGTCTGGATGGTGTGTCCATAGTTTGGATGCTTCCACAGTCCTCCTGTATTTCATGGGATATCTTCTTTTAGGGTTCCATTCTTTGAGTTTATGGTTAGAATACAATATTCCAAACTCTGTCTTATAAATACTGTTTCATGTGTGTATGAATAAAATATTCTCTTTTCTCTCATAAAGACATCAGTAAGGAACACAGAGAGTCTGAGAAAGAGAGGTTCCAGAGGATTCTAGAATATAATTCCCGTATGGGGGAGGCTGTTCATCTACAGGAAATATTTACCAAGTTATTGATGATAAACGGACCCCAGAATAAAGAAGGAAAAGAAGAAGAAATAAGGAGTTCAGGCAGAAGACATCTACAGATCATGGAGAAAAGATCCCCAACCACAATCCAGGCCCTCTTTGACCCTGATGAATATGAGTTCATCCCTAAGATTGTGGTGTTACACGGATCTGCTGGGATTGGAAAAACAATGACCTCCAAGAAGATCATGCTGGACTGGGCCTCTGGGGATCTCTACCAAGACAAGTTTGATTTTGTGTTTTATCTGAGCTGTAGAGAAATCAACACCATCCCTGGAAACATAAGCCTTGTGGGACTTTTATCCAGAACTTGCAGACTGAGTTCAGATGACCTGGCGTCTATTCTGGAGGATCCTGGAAGTCAGAGAAAACTTCTTACCATAGTTGATGGGTTTGATGAACTGAGGTGGACTCTGGAGGAGAAATCTGAGGGTTGTCTTGACATTTCTATGGAAACCCATAAAGAAATAATTCTGCAAAGCTTGTTCAGGGGACAGGTTCTCCCACAATCTTCTCTGATCATCACCACAAGGTCACTGGCCATGGAGAAACTTAACACATTCATCGATGATTCTCGCAATGTGGAAATCCAGGGATTTACAAGGGACGATCAAGAGGAATATGTCCATAAATTCTTTGGAGATAAAAAAGATGCAGGCAAGGTTCTTACTATAATAAAAGACAATGACGTTCTTTACACCATGTGTGCCGTCCCCATCACATGCTGGATTGTCTGCACTGTAATGAAACAAGAAATAAGAAAAGATTTGGCTTTAATTCAGTGTAATACAATGACTTCAATTTACCTTCTCTACCTGGAGGTTTTACTAACCCATCACAGCAGGAAGGAGCAGTCTGTACAGAGGAAACAAACCTGTCTGAAGAAGCTGTGTGCTCTGGCCAATCAGGGAGTTCTGAACCAACAAATCTTATTTGAGAAGAAAGATTTAAAAAGACATGGACTTTCTCTGTCTGAGGTGGAGTCTGTATTTCTGAATGAGAACATCTTTCATTGGGACGTCCGCAACCAAACCTGCTACAGCTTCATCCACCTGAGTGTACAGGAGTTCCTTGCTGCTCTCTATTATGTGATAGATGATGGTTGGTTTGGAATTATGAAACATACTTTCCTCCCAAGGATCTGTAAAGGGAAATCAATCCAGGACTTCAGTTCACTTTACTCACATTTAGCATTATCTGTACAATTCCTGTTTGGTCTCCTCCTAAATGAAAATCAGGTGAAGATATTCTCAGAGATCACAGGAATCACCATCTCACTCCGAGCCAAACCTGCAATCATAGAATGGGCCATGAAGGACAGTGATCAGACTTTCTATACTGAGACCATCTTCTGTCTGTATGAGACTCAGGATGAGGACTTCATTAGGAGCGTCATGTCTGGTTGTACAAGTTTGTCTCTGCGTGGCTCATATACTGGTCACTTGTGGATGTACAGGAATTATTCCAAGCAGCTGAACTATTGCTTGAAGACTTTGAAGAGAGAAAGTTTTCAGTCTTTACATTTTTCATCTCTCACTGTGGGTCCAGAGTGCCAGAAACTTCTATCTCCATTCCTACACAGGAGTCAGAAGGTCAGGTAAGTGAGTGTGAGGATATCCTAACTGAATTCAGAGAATGGGCAGGAACCTGCATACAGTATAATAGTGATTATCAGACATGTTCTCCATCTACCACACTTGTTAGAAGTCCTGGGAACTCATAGTTTGCTCAGCCCTAAGCCCTGGTTCACACTACAGCAATTTTCCAGCGACATTCTGATGACATGTAAAGTCACAGGTCAAGTGAAAACACAAAGATTTTAATGGACGCTGTCTTAATGGCTGCGTTTTGAGTCACTGCAACAAAAGAAAATATTTCCTGCACTACTTTTGGGCGATGTTTGTGCTGCTTGACTCCCATAGACTTCCATGTAAAATTCCAACAAACAAAAATAAAAAACACAAAGGCTTCTACACACCCTAAAGAGTTAAACTGCAAAAAATATTTATTGCTTAAAAAAGCGATGTACAACAATTTATTGGCACAATGACCCAACCCCCCCTAATATACTCCAACCCTCCCCAAAAGTATTCCTCCAACCCACAATAGACAAGCCCACCCTCCCCAATGCAAAGCACCCCCTTAATTCCTATATGATGCCTAAAAGCCAGCTAAAACGGGATTCTTGCAGCTTGCTCCAAAAGCGGAGCAGTGTATGTCTGTGTAGATCCCGTAATGGGATAGTGTGACATATGTCATATGTGTTCTACACAGACATACGCTGCTCTGCTTTAAGAATGAGCTGCAGGGATCCAGTTTTAGCTGGCTTTGAGCCATCATATAGGAATTAAGGGGGTGCTTTGCATTGGGGAGGGTGGGCTTGCTTATTGGGTTTTTTTGCACTTTTTTTGACCATCAGTCTCATGAGGGGTATTTTTTACCCTACATAGTGTGTCTGGATTTAATAGGAATATTTTTTGGGAGGGTTGGAGTATATTAGGGGGGGGGGGGGGGTCATTGTGCTAATAAATTGTTGTACATCGCTTTTTTAAGCAATAAATCTTTTTTGTAGTTTAACTCTTTAGGGTGTGTAGAAGTCTTTGTGTTTTTTTATTTTTTGTTTGTGGGTATAGTATATTACTGATTACACCCCCCCCCCATATTTATTTGGTGAGCTCTGCATATTTATATTAGGTGGGATTCCCATTTATTCCATATTTGTTGTGTATATATATAGTTATCGGTTGTACCTTCGTTATTTTGTCGAGTCCTACCATTTTTACCAAGTTTGTTCTTGGATATTTAGCACTTTGTATGGTGTAAATTATATATCTTCCCTTTGATCCCTATATATACATATATTACCATCCCCCATTTTCCCGTACCTTACTGTGGTTTCTGTGGGCATTGATACTTATAGGAATTTAGTACCCACAGTTTGGCAAGCCCTCTTTGTTGTTTTTCATCTTCTTTCCCCTCTTCAATTTTTTTTTCCACTTCAGTGAACACTTTTGAGACTTATTTCAACTTGCCGTTCAAATTTTGTCCCTTCTCAATTTCACATCATTGTGGCATCGATAAAAAAGAAGAATTTATTTAGAAAATTGTATTTATATTTATACAAAAACCACAAGAATTTCCCCCTTTTCCCCTTTCTACCCTACCCACCTACCGACCATCCCACCTCTCCTCCCTCCCCCCCCCCTCTTTTCTCGCCTTTAATTTGTTTCTTTCTTACCCTACTATTTTCTATCTTCAGACCCTATGCCTTCCAACATCTTCTGCCAGTAATAGTTCAAGATTTTATACTTTCCACACCCTCCCCAAATACTATTATATTTATCTAATTGCCCTTTATCCTTGCTGCTTAGGAATTCCATTTTACTATATTAATCCACTTGTTTAAGCCAATCTCTTAAGTCTGGTCTTTTACTATTCAACCACTTTTTTGGGATCAGTCCCTTTGCAGCGTTCAAAAGTTTTAGCATCACTGTTTTCTTATATTGTTTTTTAGGAGTGTTGGAGTCATGAAAAAAACATGTCAGTATGTTATTATCTATCTTCTTGCCCGTTATTTCCTTTGTACAACTGATTATTTCCTGCCAGAATTCTTTTATTTTCGGGCAATCCCACCATATATGTGTCATTGTGGCTTTGTGTCCACATTTTCTCTTTATGGATTCTCTCCGGGGTTAAGTACCACCTTACCAGGAATTTATAGTTCATCTCGATGGTATTCCTATCCCAAGCTTAGTTATATCCTGCTTCTATCATCCATATCGACTTGCTGGTCTTCTAGTTTTACTTCTAGTTCTTTTTCCCACTTTTCTATAAAGGAGGATCTTCCCTGTCCTTCAAGGTCTGTCAATATTTCATAAACTTTCTAAATACCTTTTTCAATGGCGTTGATGTTGTACAAAGCTTTTCCAACCGATTTAGTCCCTCTCCGTCTCTAAACATGTGTGATGATGTGTTAACTAAGTGATTCAATTGAAGAAATTCCCACTCACGCAACTTCCCACCAAATATTATCTGTAATTCTTGTGCAGATTTCATCTTCCCCTTTGTAATAATATCTTTGATTTGTGGATTCTTTAATCCAAGTCTACAGAATATATCTTCTCCTGGTGTAAAAAAATGTGTTCCCGTGAGGGAAATTAATGGTGAGTTATATACCCATTTTTCCTTCCGGTGAAGTGCATCCCATATTTTTTTAAATTATAATTTTTATTGAAGTTTCAAAAAGGTACATACATGTTATAGCCATAACAGTGGTTACAATTACAGATGTTCCGACTAGAAACAATCTTTTCTTTAATTAACACCATGGCAAATGAAAACAGTAAAATTTTGAACAAAGGTTGGGTGAAAAAGGATGTGGAGTAGTGATAGGTTCTAGACGGGGAAGGGTTAGGGATGGGGGGGAGGAAGTAGGGGGAAGGAGGGAGAAAAAGGGGGGGGAAGGGCACCAGCAGGTTTTGAGATAAAGAATAAGCGATCAATGAGTAGTTCACAACTGGGTAGTTACAGTTGAACAGCATCCCATATTTTAAATACATTTTTGGTCAATTCATGAGAATCTGGACCTAGTGTTCTAAACTTATTTGAAATCCGAATATTTTTGTGAAGTGTGGTTCTGCTAAAAGTGTTTTCTATCTGAACCCATTTTTTTTCTTTATTTTCTTTTGTCCATTCAATCATACGTGCTAAGATTACCGCTTTATAATATCTAAAAATATCCAGAGCTGCCAACACCCCGTGCTGTCTTTTCCTAGAAATTAGTGCAAATTTTATTCTCGTTTATTTATTTTGCCATATATAGTTTGACAGCATTTTTTGTATAATTTTGAAAAAGCTCTGTGGAATCCCTATTGGTAAACAAAATAAGTGTAACGCTAAAAAGGTATTAAAAGGTCCAATGTCAAAGATAAAAAGTAAACCAACAGTTCCAAATGTAAAATGTGGGAGGAAATCATCCATGTATGTATTAATCCAAGTGATAGGAATCTTCAGGAGCTGTATGACTTCAAACAAAGAGCACATCAACAGGAGTATGACATCTCAAGTGAAGACAGACACACCACCACTGACAATGAATAGGCTTACCAGATTAAATGGACCCAAAGGGGCATACGCCGAGTTGGGTCAGACAAGGCTTGGGTGGTCAGTGGCTGTAGATGGCCCGGAGGGGTGATGTATATGGGATGAACCATAGGTTGCTGTATCCCTCAGAACAATGTTGGGAACCAAGTAATGGTGATGACAATTAGGAAGAAAGGAAGAAAGGCCACATAGTGTAAATCCGTAAACAAATGTGGAATTTATTAAAAATAAAGAAATACACTCACATGTAGACCCATTAAAAAACAGCGCTGTAAAGAAGTGGCGGCAGTGGGGTCCTACCCGATGCGTTTCATTCTCTTAGACATCGTCTGGCGGGGTTCCCCCCACTGCAGCCAACAAGGTGTATATAGGGGATGCATCAATGCTGATGGGAAACAGCTCCACGAGTACAAAAATGATCACTTCTGGTATTCGGGCAAGATGGCCGCCCGGCGTGCTTTCCATGCCTCACATTGAATACAATGTGGATACCGGAAGTGCAAATGATGGGGTCAAAGTAATATGCAAAACAAATCAGACATATTTAAAAATAGAACGTATTAGCTAATGAAGCATAAGAGGTGTCCAATGTGCAATGTGTGTGGATGTAGTGACAAATCTGAAGAGATCAAACCGTCTCTAAAAATCGATGTGTGGCTCGTTGCTGAGCGGCAGTATGTGCGTGCATCCAGGTCCAACAGAACATGCGTACAGTACAGCGCATGCGCGTCGTGTGCATTTGTAGTAGAAGGAAGGACGTAAATATATTGTCTTTCTGACGCTGGTGAGGGGGCGGTCCTCTGCTGGGAAGACAACAACGTCTCAACCCAGCAGCACAACACAACCCATATAAACCAATGCAATGTCATACAGATGACCCGGAAATGCGTGAGGTGGCCCCAAATCAACAAAATAGAAGGGGGCAAATATTCCGATGTGTATATATGTGTGAACTTGTGTGAAACCGTAAAAAACTTGAATGATACGTATGTTTAAATCACATACCATTAATACATCGGGCATGTGTGTATAATGTGTGAAAAAAATAATTGTAAAAAATATATCTAATGACAATTAATGTAATGCATGGTCATGCGCTCGAAAAAAAGCAAAAAGGATATATTGCCTTGAGAGCGTTACATGAGCCACATCAAAGACGTACAGTGATTCGGGTGAAAATGTCTAATATTAAATAAGGTGAAATTAAATAAAACAGAAAAATGGTATAATAATAACTGTACTCTTCTGAATACATGTATAAGTACACCATCGTGGAGTGGATTCCCATAGTGATGTACAGATGGATATTCATCTTAGTTACATAGTTACATAGTAGGTGAGGTTGAAAAAAGACACAAGTCCATCAAGTCCAACCTATGTGTGTGATTATGTGTCAGTGAATACATGTATACATCTAATACATGTATATTATAAAAACATGTACATACATATAAAATGACAAAATCAATACATGCATGTGAAACATAACTTAAAAAATGTGAAAAGGAGAGAGCAACAAGGAATAATTAAAATAAAATGAAACAAGGCATCAGGCTCTATTAATAAAGGCATTGACGTCTAGTTCCACGTTGATACCCAGTGGGAAAAGTGTACGGAGCTCATGAATGCAGAAGGTCTCTAAACGGGACACACCCCTGGTCGTGGCACCCCCCCTACAAGGAGGAACGTATCTATCTACCACCACAAATTGTGTCCCCTCTATAACACAATTGTGGTGTAGTTTGTAATGTCGGGGGACAGTGTGTTTAGTGTCCCCGCTCTTAATGAGAGCGATATGTTCCGCTACTCTTATGGAAAAAGAGCAGATGGTGCGGCCCACATACTGTTTCCCACAGTGACATGTGATCAGGTACACAATATAACTAGTGGTGCAAGTGCAAAACTGTTTAATGGAATATCTTTTTTGGGTGACCGAAGAGATGAACGACACGGTTTTCCTTCCAATGCCAGAATTATGTTGGCACACAGTGCATTTTCTACATGAGTAGAATCCTTCCAACTCATGGAAAAGCGGTTGGTGTATGGGAGGATTAATGATATTTGGAGCAATTTTGCTCTGTAGAGTGGGAGCTCCCTTAAAGATGACTTTCGCCCTGTCCGGCAAAACTGTGCCCAAAACTCGGTCGTTCTTAAGAATACCCCAATGTTTAGAAAGAATAGCTCTAACGTGCTTGTGTTGGTTAGAGAAGGAAGTCAACAGGGACCACCTGAAGATATCTCCCTGTTCCTTTTTAGGTCTTTCTTCAAGTAGTGACTCCCTATTTGTCTCAAGGGCATGTTGTAGCTCACGATCCACAAGGTAAGGATCGTAATCTTTGTCATCTAACTTAGCCTTCAAAAGTGCAGACTGCACTTTGAAGGTATCGGTATTCGAATAATTTCTTCGGACTTAGAAATTGAAATACGCAATGGTAATTTTCAGTTCCAGACACACTTTAAAGCCACGGAGCGGAACAGCTTCATACCATTAGACAGCTGTCATCATCGGTCCTGGCTTGACTCTGTGCCACGGAGCCAATTTCTTAGACTTCAAAGAAATTGTTTGAATACCGATACCTTCAAAGTGCAGTCTGCACTTTTGAAAGCTAAGTTAGAGTACAGTTATTATTATACCATTTTTCTGTTTTATTTAATTTCACCTTATTTAATATTAGACATTTTCACACGAATCACTGTACGTCTTTGATGTGGCGCATGTAACGCTCTCAAGGCAATATATCCTTTTTGCTTTTTTTTCGATCGCATGACCATGCATTACATTAATTGTCATTAGGTATATTTTTTACAATTATTTTTATCACACATTATACACACATGCCCGATGTATTAATGGTATGTGATTTAAACATACGTGTCATTCAAGTTTTTTACGATTTCACACAAGTTCACACATACATACACATCGGAATATTTGCCCCTTCTATTTTGTTGATTTGGGGCCACCTCACGCATTTCTGGGTCATCTGTATGACATTGCATTGGTTTATATGGGTTGTGTTGTGCTGCTGGGTTGAGACGTTGTCGTCTTCCCAGCAGAGGACCGCCCCCTCACCAGCGTCAGAAAGACGATATATTTACATCCTTCCTTCTACTACACCTGCGCACGACACGCATGCGCTGTACTATCTGTTGGACCTGGATGCGCGTGCATACTGCCGCGCAGCAACGAGCCACACATCAATTTTTAGAGACGGTTTGATCTCTTCAGATTTGTCACTACATCCACACACATTGCACATTGGACACCTCTTATGCTTTATTAGCTAATACGTTCTATTTTTAAATATGTCTGATTTGTTTTGCATATTACTTTGACCCCATCAGTTGCACTTCCGGTATCCACATTGTATTCAATGTGAGGCGTGGAAAGCACCTTGGGCGGCCATCTTGCCCGAATAACGGAAGTGATAATTTTTGCACTCGTGGAGCTGTTTCCCATCAGCATTGATGCATCCCCTATATATACCTTGTTGGCTGCAGTGGGGGGAACCCCAAAGACGACGTCTAAGAGGACAAAACGCATCGGGTAGGACCCCACTGCCACCACTTCTTTACAGCGCTGTTTTTTAATGGGTCTACATGTGAGTGTATTTCTTTATTTTTAATCAATTCCACATTTGTTTACGGATTTACACTATGTGGCCTTTCCTCCTTTCTTCCTAATTGTCATCACCAATACTTGGTTCGCAACATCGTTCTGAGGGATACAGCAACCTATGGTTCATCCCATATACATCACCCCTCCGGGCCATCTACAGCCACTGACCACCCAAGCCTTGTCTGACCCAACTCGGCATATGCCCCTTTGGGTCCATTTAATCTGGTAAGCCTCTTCATTGTCGGTGGTGGTGTGTCTGTCTTCACTTGAGATGTCATACTCCTGTTGATGTGCTCTTTGTTTGAAGTCATACAGCTCCTGAGGACTTCCTATCATTTGGAATAATACATACCGTATTTATCGGCATATAACACGCACTTTTTTCCCCTTAAAATCAGGGGAAAGTCGCAGGTGCGTGTTATACGCCGATCCCCGCCGATCCCGAGCTGTCCAAATGTCAAAATCGCGGACCGTGATTTGAAAATGGCGCCGCCGGAGCCGAAGTACACAGAGCCGGTCCTCGGCTCTTTCCGGCGGCTCTCGTTTACTTTCGGCTCCACTCGTAGTCCCGAGCGGAGCTATCCGAACCTACTCGGATAGCTCTGCTCGGGACTACGAGTGGAGTCGAAAGTAAACGAGAGCCGCCGGAAAGAGCCGAGGACCGGCTCTGTGTACTTCGGCGCCGGCGGCGCCATTTTCAAATCACGGACCGCGATTTTGAAGCCCTGGAAGCAGGGACAGGGGATCCCAGGCTGCACTGGGGCAAGGCTGCACTGGGGAAGGCTGCACTGACAAGGCTGCACTGGGAAGGCTGCACTGACAAGGCTGCACTGGGGAAGGCTGCACTGGGAAGGCTGCACTGACAAGGCTGCACTGGGGAAGGCTGCACTGGGGAAGGCTGCACTGACAAGGCTGCACTGACAAGGCTGCACTGACAAGGCTGCACTGACAAGGCTGCACTGACATGGCTGCACTGACATGGCTGCACTGACATGGCTGCACTGACAAGGCTGCAATGAAGGGCATTTAAATGTAAGTTTTTTTCCCTTCAACTTCCCTCCTAAAAGTTTTTTTTCCTTAAAATTCCCTCCTAAATTGGGGTGCGTGTTATACGCCGGTGCGTGTTATACGCCGATAAATACGGTACATGGATGATTTCCTCCCACATTTTACATTTGGAACTGTTGGTTTACTTTTTATCTTTGACATTGGACCTTTTAATACCTTTTTAGCGCTACACTTATTTTGTTTTACTTCTACTTGGCATATATCCTGTTGGCCGTGTTAGCTGCTTTTTCTTCTTTATGGCAGCGCAGAATTATATTGTATATTGAATCCCTATTTGTAACATCTGGAATTTACTGTATACATTTTTTTTGGTAGTATTACCGATTTAAGCATATTGACTCTTCCAGTCCATGATAGTGGTTGTGTACTGATCTTCTTTATTTTTGCCTTAACCGCTTCAGCCCCGGAAGAATTTACGCCCTTCCTGACCAGAGCACTTTTTGTGATTCGGCACTGCTTCACTTTAACTGACAATTACGCGGTCGTGGCTCCCAAACAAAATTGACATCCTTTTTTTCCCACAAATAGAGCTTTCTTTTGGTGGTATTTGATCACCTCTGCGATTTTTATTTTTTGCGCTATAAACAAAATAAGCGCGACAATTTTGAAAAAAAACGCATTATTTTTTACTTTTTGCTATAATAAATATCCCCCAAAAATAAATAAAAAAAACATTTTTTTTCCTCACTTTAGGCCAATACGTATTGTTCTACATATTTTTGGTAAAAAAAAACGCAATAAGCATTTATTGACTGGTTTGCGCAAAAGTTATAGCGTTTACAAAATAGGGGATAGTTTTATGGCATTTTTATTCATAATTTTTTTTACTAGTAATGGCGGCAATCAGCGATTTTATTTGTGACTGCGACATTATGGCGGACATGTCAGACATTTTTGACACACATTTGAGACCATTGTCATTTATACAGCAATCAGTGCTATAAAAATGCATTGATTCCTGTGTAAATGACAATGGCAGTGAAGGGGTCAACCACTAGGGGGCGGGGAGGGGTTAAATCAGTACTGGGAGTGTTTTCTAACTGTGGGGGGTTGGGCTGTGTGTGACATCACTGATCTCTGCTCCCGATGACAAGGAGCAGAGATCAGTGACACTGTCACTAGGCAGAACAGGGAGATGCTGTTTACATCAGCATCTCCCCGTTCATGCTCTCCGTGACAAGATCGCGGGTATCCCTGCGGCGATCAAGTCCGTGGAACCCACGACCCAACTCATGGATCTTCCTCCCGGCGCAATGGCACGGTGGGAAATTCAAATGGATGTACCTGTATGCCCATTTGCCCAGCCGTGCCATTCTGCCGACGTACATCGCCGTGCGCCGGTCGGGAAGGGGTTAATCTCATTTAATAATGGAATATAGTTTGCATAATAAATTTTCTCATATGATGATGTTAGTTTAATTCCCAGATAGGATAATTTGCCTTTTACCTAAGTGAATGGGAATTCTTTTTGAAGGGCAAGGACTTCTTTTTTCCCCAGTCCAATGTTCAATATTTCTGTTTTTATAGGATTTATTTTGAAGTTTGAGAGTTCTCCATATTCAGTCACTTCTTTCAGAATATTTGACAGAGTCACCCTGGGATTAGTCACATACATTAGGATATCATCGGCATACGCCACAACTTTATGTTCTTTTTCCTCCACTCTCGCCCCCGCTATCCCCTGGTTGTTTCATAGGGTTGCTAGAAAAGGTTCTAACGACAATACATATAGAAGAGGCGAGAGCAGATAACCTTGATGCGTTCCATTAAACATCTCGAACACAGGTGACATTTTCCCGTTCACCCTTACCCTTGCTGTGGGCCCATTGTAGAGATTTTTGATCCACTTCATTATTTTAGGCCCCAGTCCTAAGTGCTGTAATGTAGCCATCATGAATCCCCAGTCTACTCTGTCAAATGCTTTTTCTGCATCAATTGACAAGAGCAGATCTGGGGAACCGTTGGTTTCCTTCTTTCACAACATCAAAATTGTTTTTATGCTGTTATCTCTTCCTTCCCTCCCAGGAACAAATCCAGTCTGGTCCAGGTTTATCCATAGAGGCATTCATTTTTTTATTCTAGTGGCTAATATTTTAGGATAGAGTTTAGTATCCGTGTTTAATAAGGCAATGGGCCTATAGCTTGAACAGTTGGTTGTATCTTTTCCCTCTTTAGGTATTATTGTGATATGTGCCAAGAGTGACTCTCTTCTTATATCATCATCATAATCATCTCCTATTTTATTCAAGTATTCACAGAACCTTGCAATCAGCTGTTCTTGAATTTTTTTGTAATATTTAATTGTAAACCCGTCTGGCCCAGGACTTTTACCAGTGGGGGTTTCCTTCGGGGCCATTTTGATCTCATCCTGTGTTATCTCACATTCTAGATCTTTTAATAACTTGGGTTTGATTTTTGGTAAGTTGGCCTTTTTGTAAGTAAATTTGTATCTTCTTCCTTCTTTTTTCTACTTGTTGATTTGTTTCTTGCTTTTTATTGCATAAAGTGAGCTATAATATTGTGCAAAAGCTTGTGCAATATCCATAGTCTTATTATATATTTCTCCCTTATCATTTTTTTATCTTCTCTATATAGTTTAGGGTCTTCCTTTTTCTTAGGATATTCGCAAGGTGTTTACCTGCTTTATTTCCCTTCGTGAATCTCTCTTGTAATATTCTATTAAGCTCCTTTCTGTCTTCTTGTTCCATCAGGTCTTTTAATTGGTCTCTTTTTAGAGTCAGGGACCGATATATTTCCTTTTTGGCTTGCTTTTTGTGTCTTTGTTCCAAGTTGTGAATTTCATTTAAAAGTCTCATCATATTTTTTCCTCTTTCCTTCTTTTTTTCCTGCCCCTATCAATATTAATTTACCTCTGATAATGGATTTATGCGCCTCCCATAGAGTTGCTTTTGATAGTTCAGGGGTGTCATTTTCCCAGAAGTATTTTTCAATCTCGTCTGTTATAGTTTTTTACAGTTTCACCATCTTCTAGTAAGTCTTCATTTATTCTCCATGTACCTCTTCTCATGGACTCTCCCTGAAAATTCATCTTCAGCAAAACTGGGGAATGATCTGAAAATGATGATATTCCTATTGTTGTCTCTGATACTTCCTCCAATGATCTATGTTCCACCATGATGTAGTCCAATCTAGAATATGTTCCATGAACTGTTGAGTAATATGTGTAATCCTTTATACTTGGGTGTTGTACTTGCCATACATCTACTAATTGATGTTCATATAATTTCTTTTTGATCTTCCTTTAGTTGCTTTATTTCTCTATCCGGTGCAGTAGACGTAGTATCTGATTTATGGTCCATAGGAAAATTAAAGTCGCCAGCCGATATTAATTTACCCTGTTTAGACCTTCTAATTGGTGAATCCCCGTAGTACCACGTTGGATATTTTTTGAGTACATTTTGACTTTTGAGTCTGCACATTTGATTTTAAGTTTGCACAAGGTGTGTTGTTGCATTGTATTTATTTTTGTTCAGGTATAGAGACTAATAAAAGACATGGCATTTCGTATTGATAGTGGAATGGAACAAGATATTAGATCGGTGTTCAGTTTGGGACAAACAAAATGCCCATAAAAAAGTCAAAATGAATTCAGGCAGATATTCAGGAAACATAGTAATTTAACTGTTAAACACCTGAAAAGGAAGTGGAATATAATCTCCTTGGAGGCATACCTAGAAGCAGGTATGATCCCACGAGGACTTAGGGAGCGTATTATACCTGCTGACCATAGGCGTGCACAGGGGGTGTGCCAGATGTGCCTGGGCACACCCTAATCACTCTGTGTGGTGCTGATTGCCCCTAATGCCTTGGCTTCCCTCTGTGTTGTGCCCCCCCTACCACAGTGCTGCCAGCTTTCCTCCTCATTTTTCCCCCGGCTGCAGCGGGGGATGTTTCAGTTTGGAGAGCGGGGGAAGGGGCTAATCAATATGACATTACCGGCCCCTTTCTTTTCTCAATGAAGACAGTGATCACACTCACTCACTGTGTTCAATCATAACTGAAGCATAGTAAACTGCTTTTACTATGCTTCAGTTTGTGAATGAACAGGAAGCAGCTCAGCACAGAGCACTTCCCATTCATTCACAGTCCAGTGCAGCTGAGGCTGCAGAGAAAGACATGTGTGTTTAAGATTTGGAGTGCACACCCTAATGCAATAGGCTGTGCACACCTATGCTGCTGACCCTCTCCATAATGACAGATTTCTGAAAGTTTGGACTGAGAAGTCTGTCAAACATGGACTGCCTATGATTGAGCTGATTGTTGATGAGGAAAGAATACAGCTACAGGATCTGGAGGTGCAGCTAAAGGATAGCATAGGGTCACTTGAAGAATATCAGGGTCTAGATAAGTTTAGTAAATTTAATGAAAGACTGAAAAAGGAAGTAGAGAAATTCCAATTGAGCATGCATTTCACTTATTGAAGACAAAACTGAAGGGGAAATGCTCCAAGAACAAGCAGGAACTGAAGACAGCTGCAGTAGAGGCCTGGCAGAGCATCACCAGTAGGGATGAGCTTCGTGTTCGAGTTGAACCCATGTTCGACTCGAACATCGTCTGTTCGCCCATTCGCCGAATCGCGAACGATATGGGCGTGTCATGGCACATAATTCACTGCAGCATCGCAGTGCGTTGCTGGCTGATGATTGGCCAAGCATGCACTATGACCCACATGCTTGGCCAATTATGGCTCAGGGGGTTTAGAACACGCCCCACACTATATAAGGCCGCCTGCACGGTGGCCCTGTGTAGTGTGTTCCAGCATGAGAGAGAGATAGACAGACAGAGAGAGTGTCATTTGATTTAAGTTAGATAGATTAGGCAGGACAGTCAGTCAGTTAGCTGCACTTACAGTGTATTGTGTATATATATGCATCCCAGGTGTTGTGTGTGTGTGTGTGTATATATATATATATATATATATATATATATATATATATATATGAACTGTATTCAGTTTAGCTAGATCCGTTCCTGTTATTATCTTCCTATTGACAGGCAGGCTTGTGTTGTTACAGTATTTACAGCTACCTGAAGAAAATTGCTTGTGTTCTTCTGATCCTATTAGTACCACAGTCAGGCAGCTAGACTATTTACAGTTAGTGTAGTGTGTCCTCCTCACAGTGTTCAGCTAAAGCTACAAGTTAATGTAGTGTGTCCTCTGAACAGTGTTCAGCTAAAGCTACAATTTAGTGTAGTGCATCCTCCTCACAGTGTTCAGCTAAAGCTACAAGTTAGTGTAGTGCACAGTGTTCAGCTAAAGCTACAAGTTAGTGTAGAGCGTCCTCCTCACAGTGTTCAGCTAAAGTTACAAGTTAGTGTAGTGCTTCCTCCTCACAGTGTTCATCTAAAGCTACAAGTTAGTGTAGTGCGTCCTCCTCACAGTGTTCAGCTAAAGCTACAAGTTAGTGTAGTGCGGCCTCTGCACAGTGGTCAGCTAAAGCTACCTGTAGAAGGTTGGTGGTGTTTTCCTGATCCTATCACTACTGCAGGCAGCTACATTATTTACACGTTAGTGTAGTGCGACCTCTGCACAGTGTTCAGCTAAAGCTACAAGTTAGTGTAGTGCGTCCTCCTCACAGTGTTCAGCTAAAGCTACAAGTTAGTTTAGTGTGACCTCTGCACAGTGTTCAGCTAAAGCTACAAGTTAGTGTAGTGCATCCTCTGAACAGTGTTTAGCTAAAGCTACAAGTTAGTGTAGTGCACAATGTTCAGCTAAAGCTACAAGTTAGTGTATTGTGTCCTCCTCATAGTGTTCAGCTAAAGCTACAAGTTAGTGTAGTGCACAGTGTTCATCTAAAGCTACAAGTTAGTGTAGTGCACAATGTTCAGCTAAAGCTACAAGTTAGTGTATTGTGTTCTCCTCACAGTGTTCAGCTAAAGCTACAAGTTAGTGTAGTGTGTCCTCCTCACAGTGTTCAGCTAAAGCTAAAACTTAGTGTAGTGGGACCTCTGCACAGTGTTCAGCTAAAGCTACAAGTTAGTGTAGTGCGTCCTCCTCACAGTGTTCAGCTAAAGCTACAAGTTAGTGTAGTGCGACCTCTGCACAGTGTTCAGTTGAAGCTACAAGTTAGTGTAGTGCGTCCTCCTCACAGTGTTCAACTAAAGCTACAACTTAGTGTAGTGCGACCTCTGCACAGTGTTTAGCTAAAGCTACAAGTTAGTGTAGTGCGTCCTCCTCACAGTGTTCAGCTAAAGCTACAAGTTAGTGTAGTGCGACCTCTGCACAGTGTTCAGCTAAAGCTACCTGTAGAAGGTTGGTGGTGTTTTCCTGATCCTATCACTACCGCAGGCAGCTACATTATTTACACGTTAGTGTAGTGCGTCCTCCTCACAGTGTTCAGCTAAAGCTACAAGATAGTGTAGTGCGTCCTCCTCACAGTGTTCAGCTAAAGCTACAAGATAGTGTAGTGTATCCTCCTCACAGTGTTCAGCTAAAACTACAAGTTAGTGTTTTGCATCCTCTGCACAGTGTTCAGCTAAAGCTACAAGTTAGTGTTTTGCATCCTCTGAACAGTGTTCAGCTAAAGCTACAAGTTAGTGTAGCGCGACCTCAGCACAGTGTTCAGCTAAAGCTACCTGTAGAAGGTTGGTCGTGTTTTCCTGATCCTATCACTACCGCAGGCAGCTACATTATTTACACGTTAGTGTGGTGCGACCTCTGCACAGTGTTCAGCTAAAGCTACCAGTTAGTGTAGTGCGTACTCCTCACAGTGTTCAGCTAAAGCTACAAGTTAGTGTAGTGCGACCTCTGCACAGTGTTCAGCTAAAGCTACAAGTTAGTGTAGTGCGACCTCTGCACAGTGTTCAGCTAAAGCTACCTATAGAAGGTTGGTGGTGTTTTCCTGATCCTATCACTACTGCAGGCAGTTACATTATTTACACATTAGTTTAGTGCGACCTCTGCACAGTGTTCAGCTAAAACTACCTGTAGAAGGTTGGTGGTGTTTTCCTGATCCTATCACTACCGCAGGCAGCTACATTATTTACACGTTAGTTTAGTGCGACCTCTGCATAGTGTTCAGCTAAAGCTACCTGTAGAAAGTTGGTTGTGTTTTCCTGATCCTATCACTACCGCAGGCAGCTACATTATTTACACGTTAGTTTAGTGCGACCTCTGCATAGTGTTCATCTAAAGCTACCTGTAGAAGATTGGTGGTGTTCTCATACTACAGGCAGGCAGTTGATTTTGCTAGCTGCAGTATCAGTGTATATATATATATATATATATATATATATATATATATATATATATATATATATCTCCAAACTTAGTGCAGCTACATCTCACTGCAGGCCATTAATGTCTGGAAGGCCAACAAGGAGAGGCAGACAGTCACAAGCCAATAAAAGAGGGCAAGCAGGCTCTGTATCTAGAGGCAACAGTGCTGGTCATGGAGACGGTGCATCCTCATCAGCATGTGGCCGTGGGACACGCTTTGCCTTTTTTTCGGCAGCTGGTTGTGTTGAGCCGCAACATGTGGAAGACTTGGTCGAGTGGATGACCAAGCCGTCCTCATCCTCCTCATCCTCTCTCACCCATGCTCAGGGTACTTTGTCTGGCAAAGCAGCTGCCTCTTCCCTCGGCTCAATGGCATCAGTGAATCCTTCCCTAGCCCCACCATGTCCTCCTGAGGAGTCCCTCAAACCTGTTTGACCACAGTGTTGGGTACATGCTCCAGGAAGATGCCCAGCGTTTAGAAGGCTCTGCTGATGATACTGAGCTAGATGAAGGCAGTAACGTGAGCACAGACAGAGGGGGTGCCCAATAAGGACAGCAATCTGGCAGTCATGCTCCCCCTGCTGCAGCATACTGCTAGGCTTGCTCCAGTGATGAGGAGGGAGGGGATGATGAGATCACTGACTCAACGTGTGTGCCTGATAGGAGAGAGGAGGAGGAGGAGGAGGCACATCACCAACGAGGCAGGATGCCCTCCAGGGGCCAGCCTAAGGGCAGCACACTGACTGCATCACACCGCAAAGCTCCGCATGTGCAGGGCGCTGCTGTCTCTGCACGTTATTCCAAAAGTTCCAAAAGTGCATCAGATCGCACCACTGCTATTTGCAACATATGTCTCAAGTGTATCTCGCGTGGCCAAAACATCTCCCGATTGGGCACCACATGCTTGACCAGACATATGTTGACCTGCCATGCAGTTCATTGGCAAGCATATCTAAAAGACCCACACCAAAGAACAAAGAGGACCTCTCCTTGCTCCTCATCAGCTGAGATCTCCAACCCCACTATACCTTCAGTACTCTCTGAGACCTGCACTGAGAGGAATGAAGGTGTAGAATTAGATGTGTCACAGCCAAGTACTTGTGGGCAATCTGCTTTCAGTACACCGACTTCAGATTGTACCAGGCAAATTTCCCTGCCCCAGCTGCTGCACCACCAAAAGAAGTTCGCTCCCAGCCATCCACATGCCCAGTGGTTGAATGCTAGCTTGGCAAAATTGCTAGCACTTCAACTGCTACCTTTTCAGTTGGTAGACTCCTCCCCCTTCTGTGAGTTTGTGGAATGTGCGGTTCCTCAGTGGCAGGTACCCAAATGCCACTTTTTCTCACGGAAGGCGATTCTGGCTCTACCGGCATGTGGAAGGCAATGTCCATGCCTCGCTGGACAGGGCGGTCAGCGGTAAGGTGCATATTACTGCTGACTCATGGTCCAGCAGGCATGTACAGGGACGTTACCTAAGTTTCACGGCGCATTGGGTGACTCTGCTGGCAGCTGGGAAGCATGCAGGAAAAGGTGCAGTAGTGTTGGAGGTTGTTCCGCCACCACGCCTCCAAAATGCCACTACTAATGATTGTGACACACCTCTCTCCTCCACCCCTCCTCTTCTTCTTCCTGTGCTTTGTCCTTGGAACCAGCGGTGCTCCGTAGGCGTTCAAGGGGCTACGCAAGTACGCAGGCCAAAAGATGCCATGCGGTGCTTGAGCTGGTGTGCTTGGGGGACAGGAGCCACACTGGGGCAGAGGTTCTGTCAGCTCTGCAGGGGCAGTTTTAGAGGTGGTTGACGCCACGCCAACTTAAGGCAAGAATGGTGGTTTGCAACAATGGCACCAACCTCCTCTTCTCCCTCTGACAGGGACAAATGACCCATGTGCCCTGTTTGGCTCACGTCCTTAACTTGGTGGTGCAGCGGTTCTTGTGCAGGTACCCCGCCTTATAGGATGTCCTGAGGCAGGCCAGGAAAGTCTGTGTGCATTTCAGCCGGTCATATAATGCCAGTGCTCAGCTGGCAGACCTCCAAAAGGAATTTAACCTGCCCAAGAACCGCCTAATCTGTGACATGCCCAGCAGGTGGAACTCAACGTTGGCCATTCTGCAGCGGCTGCACACGCAGCAGAGGGCCATCAATGAGTACCTGTGCGACTATGGCACCAGGACGGGGTCAGGGGAGCTGTTTTTTTTCCCCACGCCAGTGGGCCATGATCAGGGATGCATGCACTGTCCTGTCACCATTTGAGGAGGCCACGAGGATGGTGAGCAGTGACAGTGCATGCATCAGTGACACTGTCCCCCTTGTCCACCTGTTGGAGCACACGCTGCGTGGAATAATGGACAGGGCACTTGAAGCAGAGAAGAGGCAGGAAGAGGAGGACTTCCTTAACTCTTAAGTCCCCCTTTATCCAGACAATGTTCCTGCGTGCCCGCCGATCACACAGGAAGAGGAGGAGGATTGTGTCAGTATGGAGGTGGAGCCTGGCACTCAGCATCAGCAGCAGTCTTTAAGGGATCATTTACAGTCCCAAGAAACACATGGACTTGTACGTGGCTGGGAGGAGGTGGCTGCGGACCATGTCATCCTTAGTGACCCAGAAGACTCCGGACCGAATGCCTCAGCAAACCTACGCTGCATGGCCTCCCTGATCCTGCAAAGCCTGCGGAAGGATCCTCGTATTCGTGGTATCAAGGAGAAGGAATAATACTGCCTGGCAACCCTCCTTGATCCACTTTACAAGGGTAAGGTTGCAGACCTTATCTTTCCATCGCAGAGGGAGCAGAGGATGAAACATCTTCGGGAGGCCTTGCAGAAAGGTCTGTGCAATGCGTTCCCAGAGACTGGGGGGTTACAAACTCCTGTTTCTGGACAACATGTTGCTGAGGCTTCGGTCAGTCAAAGAAGGAGCGGTGGAGAAGGTGGCCGTCTGACTGATGCGTTCAGACAATTTTTTAGTCTGCAGCCCCAAGGTATGATCGGTTCCAGCAAACATCCCCAGCATCTGTTTTACATGGTGCAGGAATACCTAGGGGCAAGATCTGACTTGGACACCTTTCCCACCGAATATCCTCTGGGTTACTGGGTCTTGAGGATGGATCACTGGGCAGAGCTTGCACAGTATGCAATTGAGCTACCGGCCTGTCCTGCATCCAGCTTTCTTTCGGAACGCACATTCAGTGCTTTGTAACCGATCACAGGGTGCGTCTGTTCACCGACTCGGTCAATCGACTGACCTTCATAAAAGTGAATCAGTCTTGAATCACCACCAGCTACCAAGCACCTGATGTAACCAAATAATTTTTTTTGAAATGTCAGATCCCTTCAAAGACTGCCTATGCTGATGCTGAGTGACTATCCTGGTATACTGAGTAATTATCCTCTTCCTCCTCAATGATCATGATGATAGCTTGTAAGAACATTTTTGGTTCTGGGCGCCGCCAGTCGTGCACCAGTGCCTAAGGCCCAATTTTTCAGCCCCTGTTTAACAGGGGCATGTAATTACAATTTTTCATGCAATTCTTTGCAGCAGGGTTAGTTCCTGCGCTCCAACTAGAGTATCTGTGAGGGGTTGCAGTGTTGTGGCACTAGCACCAGTGCCTAAGGCCCAATTTTTCAGCCCCTGTTCAACAGGGACATGTAATTAGAATTCTTGATCTAATATTTCACAGCAGGGCCCGTTTCTGCGCACACCAAGAGTATCTGTGAGGACTTACAGTGTTGTGGCACCACCACCACCAAAGGCCCAATTTTTCTGCCCCTGTTCAACAGGGGAATGTAATTACAATTCTTGATCTAATATTTCACAGCAGGGCCCGTTACTGTGCCTACCAAGAGTATCTGTGAGGACTTACAGTGTTGTGGCACCAGCACCACCACCACCACCACCACCAAAGGCCCAATTTTTCTGCCCCTGTTCAACAGGGGCATGTAATTACAATTCTTGATCTAATTTTTCACAGTAGGGCCCTGTGAGGGCTTACAGTGTTGTGGCCACAACAACACCTAAGGCCCAAATTTCTGCAGAGCATATAGGGCAGGCCCCTACTTTCAAACATCCAACTTACAAATGACTCCTACTTGCAAACGGAAGGAGACAACAGGAAGTGAGATGAAATCTACCCCATAGGAAGGGTTATTCTGTCCTGTAAGCGTTAATATGGGAAAAACTTTTCTCCTTTGCACTGATGCTTTATCACCAATCCTTGTTTCACAAAAAAACCCAAATTTTCAAATAACATTTGTCATTGGGACAAAAAGTGAGGTCAAATATTCTGAAGAGGAGCACAGACAGCAAAACAAATGTCACAGGGGTGATAACCCTTCCCTAGGTTTTCCAAAAAGCTTAAAACAGATTTTTTGGCTGGATTTTTAAACATGTTAAAAATGTACCAGTTCAAAATTACAAACAGATTCTACTTAACAACAAACCTACAGTCCCTGTCTTGTTTGCACCGCCTGTATACTGCTGTTTAGAGTATATAGGGCCTGGGGGCCCCACACCTTTCCTTTTTTTAATTTGGGTGCGGGGTTCCCCTTAATATCCGTACAAGACCCAAAGGGCCTGGTAATGGACTGGGGGGTACCCATGCCATTTGTCTCACTAATTTCCATCCATATTGCCAGGACCCAACATTACATTAAAGCCGCAAGCAGTTTTAAATGACTTTTTTTCCTTTCAAAATGACATTTTGTGCAGGGACAGTTCTAAGCACGGGAAACACGTGCCATTTTACAGGCTTACTATAGACACCCCCAGGTATGATATTTAAAGGAATATTTCATTTTTTTTTACTTTAAGCATCATTAAAATCACTTCCACGAAAAAAACGGCCGTTTTTAAAAGTTTGTTTTGCATTGATACATGTCCCCTGGGGCAGGACCTGGGTCCCCAAACACTTTTCAGGACAATACCATGCAAATTAGCCTTAAAAATGAGCACTTTTGATTTCGAACATTCGAGTCCCATAGACATCAATGGGGTTCTAACGTTCGTGCAAATTTTCGTTCCGTTCGCAGTTTCTGCTGCGAACTGAACCGGGGGGTGTTCGGCTCATCCCTAATCAGCAGGGATGAAACCCAGTGTCTGGTGATGTCTATGTGTTCCAGACTTCAGGCTGTAATTGACTGAAAAGGATTTGCAACCAAGTGTTAAAAAGTGAAAGTTTGATGGCTGATTGTTAATCTGTCCCATTACTTTTGGTCCCTTAAAAAGTGGGAGACACATATACAAACTGTTGTAATTCCTACACCTTTCACCTGATTTGGATGTAAATACCCTCAAATTAAAGCTGAAAGTCTGCAGTTAAAGCACATCTTGTTTGTTTAATTTCAAATCCATTGTGGTGGTGTATAGAGCCAAAAGATTAGAATTGTGTCCCAATATTTATGGACCTTACTGTATGTTGTTCCCTTGTGGGAAAATATATGTAGGAAAGACTATCAGAGAATTCCGTAAGAGAATGGGGGAACACATCTCCAGTATAGTCACTAAAGATGATACATTACCGGATGCAATTCACTTTAGAGATAAACATGGGGCATCCACTACTAGATTGCAATGTATGATTGTCTATAAACTTGAATTTTCTAAGAGGAGAGGAGATTGGGACAAAATATAACTACAGAAGGAGGCAAAATTGATTTTTCTATTGAACTCTTTGGTTCCCAAGGGGTTAAATAGTGACTTGCCCCTACTATGCTTTCTATAAAAAAATACCGTATTTATTGGCGTATAACACGCACCCCAAGTTTAGGAGGGAAGTTTAAGGAAGAAAACTTTTAGGAGGGAAGTTTAAGGAAAAAAACTTACATTTTAAATGCCCATCAATGCAGTCTTGCACAGCGTCCATCTGCAGCCTTTGCCCAAAATTGCAGCATGATGAGTTTTTAAATTTAGCACCGCCGAGATACACAGAGCTGGATGTCCTGTGTATTCGGCTCCTCCTGGCTCCTCTCGGCTCATCCCCGCTGTCTCTGAGGCAAGAGGAGCGCCGCCGACATAGAACCAGCCGAGCCAAGTGTACTGTGTACTCGGCTACTCGGCTCCGCTCGGCTCCGCTCACAGTCACGCCCCGTCCCGCCCCTTGGCCTGGCTCCTATGATGGACACAACACCGGTCCAATGGTGGGACGTAAAGGCTAGGAGGCGGGACTGGGTGTGACTGTGAGCGGAGCCGAGTGGAGCCAAGCCTAGCCGAGTACACTCGGCTCAGTCAATGTCGGCGGCACTCCTCTTGCCCTCAAAGACAGCGGGGATCAGCGTATAACACGCACCCATGATTTTCCCCAGATTTTAAGGGGAAAAAAGTGCATGTTATACGCCGATAAATACGGTACATTGTCTATTAGTATATATATATATTTTTTTAATACAAACATTTTTTTATTTTAGGGATTGAAATAATGCAATACAGTTTTGTCATATCAAAGATATATATCACAAGCTGGGATGCAACCCACGTGACACACCAAGATCAAAACAAGGCTCCATTTATCAGTTTGGAGTCACATTAGGTGCTTCCCTTGTTCATAGTAGGGAAAATAATAGTGGTGTATATGGGCGCTAGTTATAATGTATCACCATAGGAAGTCCATCCGGACACTTGTTATGGTAAATATGCAAGGTGTCCAGTATAGTGTGATGGATCCTTTCCATTAGTTTAATGGATTCCATTCTCTGAAGCACCTGGGCCCAGAGAACCATCGGGGAGCGCCAATTTAGGGCTACGGCCCACAGGATAGCACAGAATAATATGTCCACCAATTTCTGAGCAGGGGGAGACACATCTGGGATAGGTATGAAAAGCAAACACATTTGAGCTGTCAATGTGACCATAGTACCTGATATCTGTGCTACCTTGGTGGCTGCCTGAGTCCATATGTGTTTAAGCTATGGGCAGCTCCAAAAAGTGTGGAGCAAGGTACCCAAGACCTGACAGCCCCTAAAGCAAGTAACTGGGACTCCAGGGTAAAATGTATGTACTCTGTCTGGAGTGAGGTACCACCTCGTGTGTAGCTTAACTACAGTCTCTTTAATGACCATGGAGTGGGAGCATTTAAGCATTTTATTCAGCATGTCCGACCAGTCCTCTATAGAGAGTACCTGGTCAACATTGGTTTCCCAACGGATCATAGCTGTTGATTTCTCAGGAAAGTCTATTTTGTTGAGGTGTCTATATATCGTAGAGATGGTCCCCTGTTCTCTGGATAAATTAAGGCATATATTTTTGTATTGTGAGAATATGGGATTACCATTCAACGAGAATAGAGATTCAAAGAAATGTCTTATTTGGAGATATCTATAGAACTCAGTTCTTGGGATATCAAACTGTTCTTGTAGTTGTGTAAAGGAGTAAAACTGTGATCCATTTGTTAAGGCTCTTAATGTGGTGAGGGACCCAAGTTCCCACCCGTGGAATTCATTGGGTAGATCATAGGCGGGGGAATCTCTTGTCTCCTAAGAATGAGGATAGGAGGGGTCTGTCTATTCAATGTTTAAACTTCTGATGGTATAAATTCCATAGGTGGATAGTTTGGCCTACAATATTATTTAGTATGCCGATCTCTCTAGGTTTTTATTAAAGTTTGCCATAAGAGCCCAGATATATAAAGTGGGTGAGCTGAAATCCTCTCAAACCGCAACCATGGGATCATAGCCGGGGGGCATGCCACTGGGCTGCTTGTGCAAGTCTGGCAGATAAATAGTACAGCCATATGTTTGGCAACCCTAATCCTCCCTGTGAAAGGGGTCTATGTGTGAGTAATTTACCATATCTGGGGGGTTTGCTTTTCCAAATGAATTTGTTATTGGCTCTCTGGATCAAGTTTTGGTGAGACAAATATAGGAGAAGAGCTCTAAAAAAATACAACAGTTTTGGGAGGATGGACATTTTAATGGCCGTGATCTGTCCCAACAGATGGATGGAAAACGTAGACCAAAGTTGTAGCCATTGTTTAGTTTTAAAGAAGGCCTGAAGGTAGTTGGCGTTGTACCTAGCTCAAAGGGAGGGTGCTAGTGGCACTCCCAGGCATTGCAGGGAATTGTCTGTGAGGGTGATACAGAATGAGTCTTTAATGCTAGTGGAGATATGAGGTGGAATGTTGATGGGGAGAGCAGAGCATTTTGCTAGATTCACTCCCAGCCCAGAAATTAGGTGGAATTCTTGTAGGGTGGATATTAGGTTGGGGAGGGAAACTAACGGGTCTGGCAAGAACATGAGCACGTCGTCTGCATAGAGACTCAATTTGAAATCCTTCTCCCCTTTTGTGTATTCCTTTATGTTCGGGTTAGTGATAATCGCCCTGGCCAATGGTTCTATGGCCAGGGCAAAAATCAATGGTGACAATGGACAGCCCTGTCTGGTTCCACGGCTGAGTGGGAAGTACTCCGAGGAACATCCTGGGAGTTTGATTTGGGTGTGTGGGTTATGATATAATGCTTTAAAACCATTAACAAATTCCCCCAGGAAACCAAACTTATTCAGGACAACATCTATATAGGTCCAGAGGATGCTATCGAAGGCTTTATGTATATCTAGGCCTAGAATTAATACTTTGTGGGAACAGATATCTGCATCATGTATTATATTAGCCGCTGGGCGGATATATCTGTGATTTGTCTCGTGGGGATAAAGCCTGTCTGTTCTGGGCCTATTAGCCTGGAGATAATGCGCTAGTCTATCAGCTAATACTCAGCTTAAAATCTTAGTGTCATTGTTAAGAACTGAGATCGGTCTGTAATTTTGTGGTAGGGAATGGTCCTTATTAGGTTTGGGGATGAGAGTCATATTGGCAGAGAGCATCTCTTCAGGGAGTTTATGACCTTGTAGGATATGATTAATTACTTTTGTAAGTTTAGGGGCTAATTTACCTGAAAAATTTTTTGTAGTAGGATGAGCTATATCCATCTGGACCCAGGGCTGTTGATGATTTTAGGGATTTTATGACAGATAGGATTTCTTGATCAGTGCAAGGGGTATTCAGGCTGTGTAGTTGATTCTCTGATAGCGAAGGAAGGGATATAGATTCCAGCCGTGAGTCCATGTCATTTGGTAACGGTGTGTCTGGGGATCTCAACAGGGATTTATAAAAGGACGTAAAGACTTGTAATATCTCTTTGAAGTGGCAAATCAGTTGACACTTCTTTAGTTTGTAAACATGAATCGGTTGGAGGGATTGGTGGAGTTTACGTGTGAACATGGCAGAGGCAGAATTGCTACAGAGGAGTAACCGTGCCTTAGACCATCTCATGGCTTTTTTGGTTCGATCTGAAAGGATAGTGTCTAATTCTACTCTCTTTTGGTTGATTTGTGTAAGTGCATCAGGGGAGTGGGTCAGGGTATGTTCATGGTATAATTTATCCAATTCTATGGTGAGGGTCTTAATGTTGGATATCTTTTGGTGTTTTTTTAGTGTGGCGAGCTCTATAAAGCGACCACGGAGGACTGCCTTATGAGCTGCCCAAAGTATAGGTGGGGAGATGTCTTCTACATTGTTTAGTCTGAAATATTCAGGTAAATGATCTGATATTTGTCATGTCATTTTGGGGTCTGTTAAAAGGGAGTCATTCAGCCTCCAGGAGACTGTTATTGGAGATAGTCCAATGTGGGAAGTGTGGAATGAGACAAGGTGATGGTTTGATCAGGGGCAAGTGTGAATGTTAGCAGAGGCAGAGTTTGCGCATAGGATTGGGGAGCTAAAAATGTAATCCAGCCTAGCATAACTATCATGAGGGTTTGAGTAATGGGTAAATTCTTTTGCCCCCGTTTTAAGGGCTCTCCAAGTGTCAATTAATTGATGTGTTCCCAGGGATTTTATTAGGGATTTGGTAAAAGCATTGGCCACACTAGTAGTCTTACTTCTGTCTAAGGCAGATTGAGCAACCAGATTGAAATCTCCCCCTAGTAACACATGCGTGTTAAATCGAAACCCTACAAGAGGGAAACAAGTACCCCCAGTACATTGGGACTTTATGGGCGAACAGGAAAACAATCGTGTATAAAATATATCATTTATTTGGACAAATTTGTTTAAAAAGCACATGTGGAATGACACATATAGCAACAGTTTGTATAATACATGAAAAGACAAAAATTGCTTATGGTAAATTGTTACAAATTCCAATAAGCGTTGACTTTCTCCTTTTGGCCTGACATGTTTCAGGAAAATTATCCCTTCCTCAGGGGCATTATAGGAGAGAGTACAAATATATTCTGAAACAGAACAAGGATAGTAGTTTCAGCACTCCAAAGACAAGCTGGTAGGTTAATTAGATCCTGTCGAAAAAATTGGCCAAATATGTGTTTGTAAGCATGTCGGGACCCCATGGGGCAAAGGACCGTGCTATATCGCAGATGGACACCGGCGGCAAAAAGCACCCTGAGGCGATTAAGTTCACATAGGTAGCGCTATACAAGTCACTCATTAATTCATTCAGCACAATGTTTCAAAGCCGCATCAAAGATATAACACATGATTCCGTGCAACATACATACCAACATTGAAATGTAAAGAATTTTCATGTAAATACTTTAAAAACAGATTTTCATAGAAGAGTGAATTTGTCCATCAGAAAGCGATGAACCCCGTCCGGGCTCGGAACAGCCCTCACAGCGATCCCCATAGAGCGATCCTCATGGCATAGCCACAGAAAAAAGTATATCCTGGGAAAAATGATCAGATGTCCCATTATAATAAACAGTGTGTATAAATATATATCAAAACACAAGAAGGGGATACTCAAGCTATAGATATTTGAACCATATGGGGCTTCATAGCAAACTTGCAGCATGGCCCCTTTAAGATATAATATAAAGAGGAGGAGGAGGGGGAAGAAAAGGAGGGGGAAGGAAAAAACATCCCCTTTGGAAACCAATTAATATACTGTTTATGTCTGTAGAATCCTCATACTAGGAAAGGAAAGAGGAAAGGGAAGAGAACAAAATCTCTGCCTACCGCATATTCTCTACATATAAAGGAAAACATATTATAGCTGGCGGCAACAACCGGAGAAACAGAGAGACGCTCTACTTACTTAGGGCATGGGTATAACCATCTAACGTTAAGAGGCCACTGGTCCTGAAAGGCAAAGTCCACCCTGATCCAGTGCGCCATCAGCGGGCTTTAAAAGCCGCCGGCTCATGTGCAATTAGCCATCTGGCCGCTAACGGCATTGCTTATTGGCGTCTATGGAAAGCGCCCAATGATGCAACAACGTCATCCCACTGCGTCTCAGGGCAGGGCGGGTAAACAACTCGCGGTGCCCATAAGCTAAACAAACCTAGCATCTTGGTACGCCGGAGACGATGCAGGCGTATCCTTGACGGTAGTGGTAGCAACCACCAAATAATGATATTGAAAAATGAAAAAGTGACAAATGAGGTAAAAGGAAAGGAAACAAAAATATTTAATTCAATATTGGCAGAAAGGGAGATTTCTGGTCATATAGAAACCAATGAGGAAAAATGCATGGGGGATCACCAGGATAAGAGCTGCACGGCGCCCACCCATGGCAGAAGAACCTTGGGAGAGCATCATGCAGATCGAACCCACAAAAAACAGCCGCAAATGCCTGAATGTCCCAAGGACGAACAAGGGGCAAAAAGGCATGCAACATGTAACAGGTGCCTGCCCTCCCGACGGAAACACCAGTGCCTGTGCACCGGGCGGGGATGGACCAAGCCCTGGAATGAAGGACGGGAACATGTAAGGAATGACAATTTGTTAAATTTGAATAGCTTAATGAGTATAAACAAGAAAGAAATGTAATAAGTTTGTATGGAGACCAAAAAATAAATAACAGATAACAATGGCTTCATATTGTATACATCGAAAATAGTTATGCATGAAGGTAGGTGAGTGGACATGATCAGATGCATTCAATGGAAATCCTTGGGGAGGTGATCATAAAGGTATATAATCCTGGCTTCAATATTTAGACATAACGAGAATCAAAGAGTCCATAATAAGACATACAGCAGAAAATCATTATATTTAAGTATAGCATATACATTTGCCATCTTGTGATATTGTAGGAACCATAAACAATCAAGAAAAGAAAAAAACAGAGATGCACATCATGTCAAACAGTTCATTGATGTCTTTTGAGAACATAAAACAAGATATAGTAGTTAACTGTGATGTTTTGTTGGAAAAATTATTCCTTTTCACATCCCCCTGAAGTGAACCCATCTAAGAAAAGTTTGGAAACTTAATTAAGTGTTAAGGCCTGGAAATGAGGTTGCATTCAGGTCAGCAATCCAACAGACCTCCCTCTGGAGCAAGATCTTGTTCCAGGCACCACCCCTGCCGTCCGAATGGACTAGGTCAAGGATAGTGAATAGAACCCGGGGGGCCTGATGATCTTGTACATGCCACCCCAGAGGGAGGTCGGGATCGGCACATTTCATGCTTGTGTTGTGTCCTGCTGCTCTCTTATAAAACTCTTGTTTAGTTTTTCATATATAAAAACATTGGCACTGACACATTAGTAAGTAGATGACTCCAAGGCGTCCTGCAATTGGCAAAGTGTCTGGGTCTGTATACTTTGCCATTTGGTAATACAAAATTCAATTGTGTGTTCATATATCGGCAACATGTGCATCCACCGCAGGTGAAAGTGCCAAAGCTTTTGCAGGTGTCAGACCGAGAGGCACCGACATACTCACTTTTGACCAAATGGTCTTTAAGTGAGCGTGCTTTTCTGAAGGTGAGTGTAGCCTAGGGTGCCCACGTGTTCCGGATTGCCCGGGATTGTCCCTTATTTGTGATATTTGTCCCATGTCCCGGGCACCTTCATTCCGAGACAATACACTGTCCCGGAATGAAAAAAAAAAAAACACCCCCAGGCGCTAGTCCGACTCCGCCACCCTGACCCTTATAAACATTTACACACACACCTCATATACCTACTGGTTGCTAGGCTAGGGCCGCCCCCATCTAGCAACCAGTGATGTCAGCTGACATTGTCACGTGGGCAGTCAGAGCATTGGGCACCCGCACCCTACGGGCTACTACAGCTGAGCCTGAGCAGCACGCCTCCGAGAGAGAGCAGCCACCAGCCAGGCAGCCTCACTCAGCCACAGACACCACATTGAGTCTGACACCAGAAAGAGCCACACTTACTAGCTAGCCTGTGTCCACAGTGACAGTCAGACAGTGCCAGCCAGTCCCGGGGCCGCCCGCCACCGCCACTACTCCAGTAGCCCCTGCAGCAGCGCCAGCAGCACATTGCCAGCAGTGCTGCCTGACTTCTCCACAATTCAAGTTCAACTTCTCTCCTCCTTAGCTGGGCCTTAGCCTCGTCTGAGTCCTCCTCCCTCCCACCCACGAGCTCCGCGAGTTTGCCGCTAGACATTGACAAACTTCCAGGTTAGTGTTACACTTCTTTGTTACAGTGAGCATGCTCCCCCTCCATTCGGCTGCTGTCCCCCCCCTCCCGTTTTCCTCCGTGTCCCCCAGTTCTGCAGCTGTCCCCCCCTCCAGTTTTCCTCCGTGTCCCCCAGTTCTGCTGCTGTCCCCCCCTCCAGTTTTCCTCCGTGTCCCCCAGTTCTGCTGCTGTCCCCCCCTCCAGTTTTCCTCTGTGTCCCCCAGTTCTGCTGCTGTCCCCCCCTCCAGTTTTCCTCCATGTCCCCCAGTTCTGCGGCTGTTCCCCCCCTCCAGTTTTTCTCTGCGTCCCCCAGTTCTGCTGTTTTCCCCCCTCCAGTTTTCCCCTGTGTCCCCCAGTTCTGCTGCTGTCCCCCCCTCCAGTTTTCCTCTGTGTCCCCCAGTTCTGCTGCTGTCCCCCCCTCCAGTTTTCCTCTGTGTCCCCCAGTTCTGCTGCTGTCCCCCGCCCCCCTCCAGTTTTCCTCCGTGTCCCCCAGCTCTGCTGCTGTCCCCCCCTCCAGTTTTCCTCCGTGTCCCCCAGCTCTGCTGCTGTCCCCGCCGCTCCAGTTTTCCTCCGTGTCCCCCAGTTCTGCTGCTGTCCCCCCTCCAGTTTTCCTCCGTGTCCCCCAGTTCTGCTGCTGTCCCCCTCTCCAATTTTCTTCCGTGTCCCCCAGTTCTGCTGCTGTCCCCCGCCCCCCCCTCCAGTTTCCCTCCGTGTCCCCCAGTTCTGCTGCTGTCCCCCCCTCCAGTTTTCCTCCTTGTCCCCCAGTTCTGCTGCTGTCCCCCCTCCAGTTTTCCTCAATGTCCCCAGTTCTGCTGCTGTCCCCTGCCCCCTCCAGTTTCCCTCTGTGTCCCCCAGTTCTGCTGCTGTCCCCCCCTCTAGTTTTCCTCCATGTCCCCCAGTTCTGCTGCTGTCCCCCCCCTCCAGTTTTCCTCAATGTCCCCAGTTCTGCTGCTGTCCCCCGCCCCCCTCCAGTTTCCCTCTGTGTCCCCCAGTTTTGCTGCTGCCCCGCCTCCAGTTTTCCTCCATGTCCCCCAGTTCTGCTGCTGTCCCCCCCTCCAGTTTTCCTCCGTGTCCCCCAGTTCTGCTGCTGTCCCCCCCTCCAGTTTTCCTCAATGTCCCCAGTTCTGCTGCTGTCCCCTGCCCCCTCCAGTTTCCCTCTGTGTCCCCCAGTTCTGCTGCTGTCCCCCCCTCTAGTTTTCCTCCATGTCCCCCAGTTCTGCTGCTGTCCCCCCCCTCCAGTTTTCCTCAATGTCCCCAGTTCTGCTGCTGTCCCCCGCCCCCCTCCAGTTTCCCTCTGTGTCCCCCAGTTTTGCTGCTGCCCCGCCTCCAGTTTTCCTCCATGTCCCCCAGTTCTGCTGCTGTCCCCCCCTCCAGTTTTCCTCCGTGTCCCCCAGTTCTGCTGCTGTCCCCCCCTCTAGTTTTCCTCCATGTCCCCCAGTTCTGCTGCTGTCCCCCCCCTCCAGTTTTCCTCAATGTCCCCAGTTCTGCTGCTGTCCCCCGCCCCCCTCCAGTTTCCCTCTGTGTCCCCCAGTTTTGCTGCTGCCCCGCCTCCAGTTTTCCTCCATGTCCCCCAGTTCTGCTGCTGTCCCCCCCTCCAGTTTTCCTCCGTGTCCCCCAGTTCTGCTGCTGTCCCCCGGCCTCCCACTCCAGTTTTCCTCCGTGTCCCCCAGTTCTGATGCTGCCCCCCCTCCAGTTTTCCTCCATGTCCTCCAGTTCTGCTGCTGTCCCCCCCTCCAGTTTTCCTCTGTGTCCCCCAGTTCTGCTGCTGGTTACCACTGTTTGCTTATTTTTCCCAAAAATTGGCAAAAAAAGTATCAAAAATCACCTTTTTTGGGTGGGCACGCGGGGGTGGGGGGTGTCCCTGAATGGCAGTTTGGAAATGTGGTCACCCTAGTGTAGCCGATATATGAGATTTTAAGTTTGGGTCGATTTATAGTAGGTGCCAATGTTTTTGCAAGATTTTTTTTATGGCCTTGTGTTGCTTGTTGAAAGTTGTTATCAATCTAGTTGTTGGTTTTGAAATATCAGATTTTTTGGGGGGAAGAGTAGTTCCTGCCTTAAATGTCCACGTGCATGTCTAGAGGCCTTTTTGAGGCATGTTGGTGAGAAACCTCTATCAAGGAGACGCTGTTTGAGTAGATTGGCCTCATGGATAAATTCATGGATAAATTCTGCATCTGTAGAGCAATTGCGTCTGAGCCTCAGGTGCAGAATGGTATTTCCAGCTGTCTCTGTGCTATAAAAACTACTGGATAATGAACCATCTGCTTATTTGGTAATGCTTAAAGAACGGGGAGGGGTTGAAGTGACAGAGGCTGCATTTAATGGGACACAGGCAAGCTGCATTTAATGGGACACAGGCAAGCTGCATTTAATGGGACACAGGCAAGCTGCATTTAATGGGACACAGGCAAGCTGCATTTAATGGGACACAGGCAAGCTGCATTTAATGGGACACAGGCATGCTGCATTTAATGGGACATAGGCAAGCTGCATTTAATGGGACACAGGCAAGCTGCATTTAATGGGACACAGGCAAGCTGCATTTAATGGGACACAGGCATGCTGCATTTGGGGGGACAGAGGCTGCATTTGGTGGGACAGAGGCTGCATTTTATGTGACAAAGGCTACAGATGAGCTGCAGATCTGCTGTCTCCTGTCCATACCGCCATGTAAACAGTGAGAGGGGAGAGCTGTGCTTGTCCCCTCTCAGCTGTGATAGGAAATCTAGCACAGTGCTAGGATTCCTGTTTTGGAGGTGACAGGGTCAATAAAGAGAACCTGCCACCTCCAATTGCTATCACACAGGGAATTGTTTTCTCCTGTGTGATAGCAATAAAGTTAAGTGAAAAAAAATTGATAAAAAATAAAAATAAAAAAATAAGAAATACAGTAATAATTAAATTAATAAAATAAAAAAGTAATCAAAAAAAGTAAAGAATAAGAAAAAGAATATTAAAAATAAAAAAATTATGCAAAAATAAAAAAAAGACTGGATTTGCACTTAAAAAAAAGGTACTGTTCCGACTTACAAACAAATTTGTCTTAGAAACAAACAAACCGTCCCTATCTTGTTCGTAACCCGGGGACCCCTGTATACCTTTATGATCAACTCCCCAAGGGTTTCCATTGAATGCATCTGATGTCCACTCACCTACCTTCATGCATAACTATTTTCGATGTATACAATATGAAGCCATTGTTATCTGTTATTTATTTTTCGGTCTCCATACAAACTTAATAAAGCTCTTTCTTATTTATACTCATTAAGCTATTCAAATGTAACAAATTGTCATTCCATACATATTACCGTCCTTCATTCCAGGGCTCGGTCCATCCCCGCCCGGCATACAGGCACCCGCATTTCCGTCGGGAGGGCGGGCGCCTGTTACATGTTGCATGCCTTTTTGCCCCTTGTTCGTCCTTGGGACATTCGGGCATTTGCGGCTGATTTTTGCACCGGTGGGTTCGATCTGCATGATGCTCTCCCATGGTTCTTCTGCCATGGGTGGGCGCCGTGCAGCTCTTATCCTGGTGATCCCCATGCATTTTTCCTCATTGGTTTCTATATGCTCAGAAATCTCCCTTTCTGTCAATATTGAATTAAACATTTTTGTTTCCTTTCCTTTTTCCTCATTTGTCACTTATTTTTCAATATCATTATTTGGTGGTTGCTACTGCTACCATCAAGGATACGCCCTTCTCTTCTCTAGCGTACCAAGATGCTAGGTTCATTTAGCTTATGGGCACCACGAGTTGTTTACCCGCCTTGCCCTGAGACGCAGTGGGATGATGTCGTCACGTCATTGGGCGCGATGGCGTCAACGCATTACCAGACGTGATGATGTCATCGCGTCACCAGACGCGATGACGCTTCCCATAGACGCCAATAAGCAATGCCATTAGCAGCCAGATGGCTAAATGCGCATGCGCCAGCGGCTTTTAAAGCCCGCTGATGGCGCACTGGCTCAGGGTGGACTTTGCCTCTCGGGCCTCTCAACATTAGACGGTTATACCCATGCCCTAAGTAAGTAGAGCGTCTCTCTGTTTCTCCTGTTGTTGCCGCCAGCTATAATATGTCTTCCTTTATATGTAGAGAATATGCGGTAGGCAGAGATTTTGTTCTCTTCCCTTTCCGCTTTCCTTTCCTAGTATGAGGATTCTACAGACATAAACAGTATATTAATTGGTTTCCAAAGGGGATGTTTTTTCCTCCTCCCTCCTTTTCTTCCCCCTCCTCCTCCTCATTATATTATATCTTAAAGGGGCCATGCAGCATGTTTGCTATGAAGCCCCATATGGTTCAAATATCTATAGCTTGAGTATCCCCCTCTTGTGTTTTGATATATATTTATACACACTGTTTATTATAATGGGACATCTGATCATTTTTCCCAGGATATACTTTTTTCTGTGGCTATGCCACGAGGGTCGCTCTGTGGGGATCGCTGTGAGGGCTGTTCCGAGCCCGGACGGGGTTCATCGCTTTCTGATGGACAAATTCACTCTTCTATGAAAATATGTTTTTAAAGTATTTACATGAAAATTCTTTACATTTCAATGTTGGTATGTATGTTGGACAGGCTCATGTGTTATATCTTTGATGCGGCTTTGAAACATTGTGCTGAAACTACTATCCTTGTTCTCTTTCAGAATATAATTGTACTCTCTCCTATAATGCCTCTGAGGAAGGGATCATTTTCCTGAAACATGTCAGGCCAAAAGGAGAAAATCAACGCTTATTGGAATTTGTAACAATTTACCATAAGCAATTTTTGTCTTTTCATGTATTATACAAACTGTTGCTATATGTGTCATACCACATGTGCTTTTTAAACAAATGTGTTCAAATAAATTATACATTTTATACACAATTGTTTTCCCATAAGGTCCCAATGTACCGGAGGGTACTTGTTTCCCTCTTGTAGGGTTTCGATTTAACAAATGTCTGGGATGTTGGCAACATTTCATTGAGAATAATATTTAAAAATTCTCCTGGTGCTTCACCACTTATATCTAGTAACATATGTGTGGAGGAATATCTATCTAGTACTTGGAAAAATGTTCTAAAAAGGAGCCCTGTGAATTATTAGGAGCATACGCATTCACCACCGTCAGGGCGCGACCCTGTATTTCACCCTGGATTATCAGGAATCTGCTGGAAGGGTCTTTATATACATGCTTAATCTCGAATGGTACAGTGTTTTTATTAAAAATAGCTATGCCCCTGGCCTTGGACTCAAAGGTTGTGAAATAACGGAGCCTATAAGCTTTCTCAAAAAAATTACGGTGGGAGGCAGAGAAGAAATGGGTCTCCTGCAGCAGTATAATGTCTGCCCCCAATTGTTTATAATATTGAAATGCCTTCCTTCTTTTTTGAGGGGAGTTAAATCCTCTTACATTATGGGATATTATACGTAAACCCATTGTAGATGAATAACCTTCGGGGGTTGTAAGTATAGATAAATGTTTGGAAATGGGGACCTAAAAGTTACCTGTTACCATCAAAAGAAGCCATCACTATAAAGTCATTAATAGGCAGAGTACAGAATAAAATGAAACTTAAACTATATTGAAGAAAATAAGCTCTAGGGGGTGAGGATTAGGGATGAGCTTCGTGTTCGAGTCGAACCCATGTTCGACTCGAACATCGGCTGTTCGATCGTTCGCCGAATTGCGAACGTTATGGGCCGTTCGCGCTAAATTCGTGTGGCGCGTCACGGCCCATAATTCACTGCGGCATCGCAGTGCATTGCTGGCTGATGATTGGCCAAGCATGCACTATGACCCGCATGCTTGGCCAATCACAGCGCTGTCAGTAGAGAGAGCTGTAATTGGCCAAAGCCAGGGTGGCTTTGGCCAATTATGGCTCAGGGGATTTAGTACACACCCCACACTATATAAGGCCGCCTGCACGGCGGCCCTGTGTAGTGTGTGTTCCGGTGTGCTGAGAGATAGAGAGAGAGAGAGACAGTGTCATTTGATTTGAGTTAGATAGATTAGGCAGAACAGTCAGTCAGTTAGCTGCACTTACAGTGTATTGTGTATATATATGCATCCCAGGTGTTGCATATATATATATACACTGTATTCAGTTTAGCTAGATCTGTTCCTGTTATCTTCTATCTAGACTATTTACATTTAATGCAGTGCGTCCTGCTCACAGTGTTCAGCTAGATCCGTTCCTGTTAAATTCCTACTGACCGGCAGGCTTGTCTGGTTACAGTATATAAAGCTACCTGAAGAAAATTACAGGTGTTCTATTTGATCCTATTAGTACCACGGTCAGGCAGCTAGACTATTTACATTTAGTACAGTGCGTCCTGCTCACAGTGTTCAGCTAGATCCGTTCCTGTTATCTTCCTACTGACAGGCAGGCTTGTCTGGTTACAGTATATAAAGCTACCTGAAGAAAATTACAGGTGTTCTATTTGATCCTATTAGTACCACGGTCAGGCAGCTAGACTATTTACATTTAGTACAGTGCGTCCTGCTCACAGTGTACAGCTAGATCCGTTCCTGTTATCTTCCTACTGACAGGCAGGCTTGTCTGGTTACAGTATATAAAGCTACCTGAAGAAAATTACAGGTGTTCTATTTGATCCTATTAGTACCACGGTCAGGCAGCTAGACTATTTACATTTAGTACAGTGCGTCCTGCTCACAGTGTACAGCTAGATCCGTTCCTGTTATCTTCCTACTGACAGGCAGGCTTGTCTGGTTACAGTATATAAAGCTACCTGAAGAAAATTACAGGTGTTCTATTTGATCCTATTAGTACCACGGTCAGGCAGCTAGACTATTTACATTTAGTACAGTGCGTCCTGCTCACAGTGTTCAGCTAGATCCGTTCCTCTTATCTTCCTACTGACAGGCAGGCTTGTCTGGTTACAGTATATAAAGCTACTTGAAGAAAATTACAGGTGTTCTATCCCAGCTTAGTGCAGCTACAGGCCATTAGTATGTCTGGAAGGCCAAGAAGGAGAGGCAGACAGTCACAAGCCAATAAGAGAGGGCAAGCAGGCTCTGTGTCTAGTGCTGGTCGTGGAGACGGTGCATCCTCATCAGCACGTGGCCATGGGACACGCTTGGCCTTTTTTTCGGCAGCTGGCCATGTTGAGCCGCAACATGCGGAAGACTTGGTCGAGTGGATGACCAAGCCGTCCTCATCCTCCTCATCCTCTCTCACCCATGCCCAGGGTGCTTTGTCTGGCAAAGCAGCGGCCTCTTCCCTCAGCTCAATGTCATCAGTGACTCCTTCCCTAGCTCCACCATGTCCTCATGAGGATTCCCTCGAACTGTTTGACCACAGTGTTGGGTACATGCTCCAGGAGGATGCCCAGCGTTTGGAAGGCTCTGATGACGATACTGAGCTCGATGAAGGCAGTAACATGAGCGCGGACAGAGGGGGTGCCCAAGAAGGACAGCAATCTGGCAGTCATGCTCCCCCTGCTGCAGCATACTGCCAGGTTTGCTCCAGTGATGAGGAGGGAGGGGATGATGAGGTCACTGACTCAACGTGGGTGCCTGATAGGAGAGAGGAGGAGGAGGAGGAGGAGGAGGAGGAGGAGGAGGAGGAGGAGGCGGCAGCACATCACCAACGAGGCAGGATGCCCTCCAGGGGCCAGCCTAAGGGCAGCACATTGACTGCATCACACCCCAAAGCTCCACATGTGCAGGGCGCTGCAGTCTCTGCGCGTTATTCAAAAAGTTCTTTGGTGTGGGCCTTTTTTGAGACGAGTGCATCAGATCGCACCGCTGCTATTTGCAACATATGTCTCAAGCGTATCTCGCGTGGCCAAAATATCTCCCGCTTGGGTACCACATGCTTGACCAGACATATGTTGACCTGCCATGCAGTTCGTTGGCAAGCGTATCTAAAAGACCCACACCAAAGAACAAAGAGGATCTCTCCTTGCTCCTCATCAGCTGAGATTTCCAACCCCACTAGACCTTCAGTCCTCTCTGAGACCTGCAGTGAGAGGAATGAAGGTGTAGAATTAGGTGTGTCACAGCCAAGTACTTGTGGGCAATCTGCTTTTGGTACACCGACGTCAGATTGTACCAGGCAAATTTCCCTGCCCCAGCTGCTGCACCGCCGAAAGAAGTTTGCTCCCAGCCATCCACATGCCCAGCGGTTGAATGCTAGCTTGGCAAAATTGCTAGCACTTCAACTGCTGCCTTTTCAGTTGGTAGACTCTGCCCCCTTCCGTGAGTTTGTGGAATGTGCGGTTCCTCAGTGGCAGGTACCCAAACGCCACTTTTTCTCACGGAAGGCGATTCCGGCTCTCTACCGGCATGTGGAAGGCAATGTCCATGCCTCGCTGGACAGGGCGGTCAGCGGTAAGGTGCATATTACCGCTGACTCATGGTCCAGCAGGCATGGACAGGGACGTTACCTAAGTTTCACGGCGCATTGGGTGACTCTGCTGGCAGCTGGGAAGGATGCAGGACAAGGTGCAGTAGTGTTGGAGGTTGTTCCGCCACCACGCCTCCAAAATGCTGATTGTGACACACCTCTCTCCTCCACCCCCTCCTCTTCTTCTTCCTCCATGGCCTCTTCCTCGGAACCAGCGGTGCTCCGTAGGCGTTCAAGGGGCTACGCAAGTACGCAGGCCAAAAGATGCCATGCGGTGCTTGAGCTGGTGTGCTTGGGGGACAGGAGCCACACTGGGGCAGAGGTTCTGTCAGCTCTGCAGGGGCAGGTTCAGAGGTGGTTGACGCCACGCCAACTTAAGGCAGGAATGGTGGTTTGCGACAATGGCACCAACCTCCTCTCTGCCCTCCGACAGGGACAAATGACCCATGTGCCCTGTTTGGCTCACGTCCTTAACTTGGTGGTGCAGCGGTTCTTGGGCAGGTACCCGGGCTTACAGGATGTCCTGAGGCAGGCCAGGAAAGTCTGTGTGCATTTCCGCCGGTCATATAATGCCAGTGCTCGGCTGACGGACCTCCAAAAGGAGTTTAACCTGCCCAAGAACCGCCTAATCTGTGACATGCCCACCAGGTGGAACTCAACGTTGGCCATGCTGCAGCGGCTGCACACGCAGCAGAGGGCCATAAATGAGTACCTGTGCGACTATGGCACCAGGACAGGGTCAGGGGAGCTTGTTTTTTTTTCCCCACGCCAGTGGGCCATGATCAGGGATGCATGCACTGTCCTGTCACCATTCGAGGAGGCCACGAGGATGGTGAGCAGTGACAGTGCATGCATCAGTGACACTGTCCCCCTTGTCCACCTGTTGGAGCACACGCTGCGTGGAATAATGGACAGGGCACTTGAGGCAGAACAGAGGCAGGAAGAGGAGGACTTCCTTAGCTCTCAAGGCCCCCTTTATCCAGACAGTGTTCCTGCGTGCCCGCCGATCACACAGGAAGAGGACGAGGAGGAAGAGGAGGAGGAGGAAGATTGTGTCAGTATGGAGGTGGAGCCTGGCACTCAGCATCAGCAGCAGTCTTTAAGGGATCAGTCCCAAGAAACACATGGACTTGTACGTGGCTGGGAGGAGGTGGCTGCGGACCATGTCGTTCTTAGTGACCCAGAGGACTCCGGACCGAATGCCTCAGCAAACCTACGCTGCATGGCCTCCCTGATCCTGCAAAGCCTGCGTAAGGATCCTCGTATTCGTGGTATCAAGGAGAAGGACCAATACTGGCTGGCAACCCTCCTTGATCCACGTTACAAGGGTAAGGTTGCGGACCTTATCTTGCCATCGCAGAGGGAGCAGAGGATGAAACATCTTCGGGAGGCCTTGCAGAAAGGTCTGTGCAACGCGTTCCCAGAGACTGGGAGGTTACAAACTCCTGTTTCTGGACAACGTGTTGCTGAGGCTTCGGTCAGTCAAAGAAGGAGCGGTGGAGAAGGTGGCCGTCTGACCGATGCGTTCAGACAATTTTTTGGTCCGCAGCCCCAAGGTATGATCGGTTCCAGCAACCATCGCCAGCGTCTGTTTTACATGGTGCAGGAATACCTAGGGGCAAGATCAGACTTGGACACCTTTCCCACCGAAAATCCTCTGGGTTACTGGGTCTTGAGGATGGATCACTGGCCAGAGCTTGCACAGTATGCAATTGAGCTACTGGCCTGTCCTGCATCCAGCGTTCTTTCGGAACGCACATTCAGTGCTGCTGGAGGCGTGGTAACCGATCACAGGGTGCGTCTGTCCACCGACTCGGTCGATCGGCTGACCTTCATAAAAATGAATGAGTCTTGGATCACCACCAGCTACCAAGCACCTGATGCTGATGTAACCGAATAATTTTTTTTGAAATCTCAGATCCCTTCAAAGACTGCCTATGCTGATGCTGAGTGACTATCCCTGAGTAATTATCCTCTTCCTCCTCAATCATCACGCTGATAGCTTGTTGCAGTGTTGTGGCACCAGCACCAGTGCCTAAGGCCCAATTTTTCTGCCCCTGTCTAACAGGGGCGTGTAATTACAATTTTTGATGCAATACTTTGCAGCAGGGCTCGTTCCTGCGTTCCAACTAGAGTGTCTGTGAGGGGTTGCAGTGTTGTGGCACCAGCACCAGTGCCTAAGGCCCAATTTTTCTGCCCCTGTCTAACAGGGGCGTGTAATTACAATTTTTGAAGCAATAATTTGCAGCAGGGCTCGTTCCTGCGTTCCAACTAGAGTGTCTGTGAGGGGTTGCAGTGTTGTGGCACCAGCACCAGTGCCTAAGGCCCAATTTTTCTGCCCCTGTCTAACAGGGGCGTGTAATTACAATTTTTGAAGCAATAATTTGCAGCAGGGCTCGTTCCTGCGTTCCAACTAGAGTGTCTGTGAGGGGTTGCAGTGTTGTGGCACCAGCACCAGTGCCTAAGGCCTAATTTTTCAGCTCCTGTTCAACAGGGGCATGTAATTACAATTCTTGATCTAATATTTCACAGCAGGGCCCTGTGAGGGCTTACAGTGTTGTGGCCACAGCAACACCTAAGGCCCAAATTTCTGCTGAGTATATAGGGCAGGACCCTACTTTCAAACATCTAACTTACAAACGACTCCTACTTGCAAACGGAAGGAGACAACAGGAAGTGAGATGAAATCTACCCCTAGGAAGGGAAATTCTCTCCTGTAAGAGTTAATATGGGAAAACAAGTTCTCCTTTCCACTGATGCTTTCCAATCCTTGTTCCACAAAAAAACCCAAATTTTCAAAAAACATTTTTCATTGGGACAAAAAAGTGAGGTGAAATCTTCTGAAGAGGAGGAAAGACAGCAAAACAAATGTCACAGGGGTGATAACCCTTCCCTATGTTTTCCAAAAAGCTTAGAAAAGATTTTTTGGCTGGAGCTAAACACGTTAAAAATGTTCAAAATTACAAACAGATTCTACTTAACAACAAACCTACAGTCCCTGTCTTGTTTGCACCGCCTGTATACTGCTGTTCAGAGTATATAGGGCCTGGTGGCCCCACACCTTTCCTTATTTTAATTTGGGTGCGGGGTTCCCCTTAATATCCATACAAGACCCAAAGGGCCTGGTAATGGACTGGGGGGTACCCATGCCGTTTGTCTCACTGATTTTCATCCATATTGCCATGACCCGACATGACATTAAACCCGCAAGCAGTTTTAAATGAGATTTTTTCCTTTAAAAATGACATTTGGTGCAGGGACTGTTCTAAACATGGGAAACACGCGTCACTTTACAGGCATACTATAGACACCCCCCAGGTACGATATTTAAAGGAATATTTCACTTTTTTTTTTTTACTTTAAGCATCATTAAAATCACTGCTCCCGAAAAAACGGCCGTTTTTAAAAGTTTTTTTTGCATTGATACATGTCCCCTGGGGTAGGACCCGGGTCCCCAAACCCTTTTTAGGACAATACCATGCAAATTAGCCTTTAAAATGAGCACTTTTGATTTCGAACGTTCGAGTCCCATAGACGTCAATGGGGTTCTAACGTTCGTGCGAACTTTCGGTCCGTTCGCGGGTTCTGGTGCGAACCGAACCGGGGGGTGTTCGGCTCATCCCTAGTGAGGATGAAAACGTCATCCTAACCTGTGTACACAACAATTGTGCACTTAGTCAGTCCAAACTTCCACAGGCTCTCGGGATCCCCGCTGAGGGGGAGGGGGGTGAAAAGGGGGGAGGGGGGGTTCTGCAGAAATGGGAATACAGGAAAGTCAATGTTTCCACCCAGCAAAAATAAGGTAGAGGAGAAAAAATAAAAATAAGGGTATGTAGTTGAGAGCGGGTGTGGGGAGGGGGCTATTTAGACGGGTGGAAAGTGGCATTTATTCCTGTGTGATGGAAAACCAGTTTTAGGTGGTAGAGAAAGCAAAATATAAATTTCAATTTTAAATATTGCTTCTATGCAAACAAAACTCCTCCGACGATAGCTGGAACGATGCCATCAAGCAGGGCTCAGGTGTTTGGGTCTCTGGAGCGTTGGCGGTTCCTCCGGTCACGTTGAGGAGATGGGGTAGCCCATATCGGTGACGCGTGGGGAGTAGATGGGTGTTTTGGGGTGGATTGAGGATCCAGGAGGCCCAGTTTCACCAGGACTTCTTTGCCTTCAGCTACAGTGGTCACGGAGTATGTCGTACCATTGTGGGGTACTGGCAGTTTAAATGGGAAACCCCATTTATAGCAAATCCTCGTTGATTGCAGGACAGTGGTGATATCCTTCATCCTTCTCCTCTTCTCTAGGGTTGTTGGGGAGACATCTGGATAAATCTGCATGGCGATCCCATCCAGCTGTATACGTGGGGTGTTGAGGGATGCACAGAGGATCTCCTCTTTTACTAGGAAGTCCTTCAGGCACATCACAATGTCCCTAGGAGGCTTCTTGTGTGGTGGTTTGGGCCAAAGGGCTCTGTGCAGCCTGTCACACAGGAATGAGGCCTCAGGTTGGTCTGGAAGCATGGAGCTGAACAGTCTCTTAATGGCGTCAGACAGATCAGTGACTGATTCTGGCACTCTGCGTACCCTGATGTTTCTATTATGGTTATCAAGGTCCTTGAGTTGGTTTTGTAGCTGTATAACCGTATCAGAGAGTAATTCATGGTCTTTGTGGAGGTCAACATAAGCCAGGTGATATTCGTCATGCTTGATTTCTAGCATATCTGTTCGCCCTCCTAATGAGGTGATCTCCTGGGTCAGAGTGTTCATCGACTTGTGCAGTTCAGCCTGAAATTTACGTGCCAGTCTGTCGTACATTGTGGACAAGCTATCCTCTAGGTCTGCTTTGGTGAGATGAGGCATGTACTCACTCTGTTCTGATGATGCCGTGGGAATAGCTGCTGGATCCGGGATGTCCAGCACAACAGGCTTTGGTCGGGCACCATCTTGGGCCATCTTGGTCTGTTCCCGTACCTGGAGCAAATAGTTTGTCAGGGACCGCTGCGCAGATTTTGGTTTGTTTCTCTTAGCCGTCGGCATTTACCATGGGTCCCACAGGGGAGCTGGGGCTGTTAGGTGAAAAATAGCTGTGTTGATAGCCCCGGGGAGTGATATTAGGTCTCGATCACCCTCGGAGCTCCGGCTCTTAGCTTCCTGCCAGTTTTGCGCCGCGCATGCACCTGGTCCATTAGTATATATTACCTATCTGTAGATTTACCCAAACTGACTGTCTCCTCTTTCCCTTTTTCCCTATTTTTGATTATTTTTGATTATTCATGATTCATTGTCTCTCTCTCTTTTCTTCATATGCTATGAGTGACACATGCTCTCATCCTCCTTGTGTTATTGGCAATCTATTACTCAATACATCTATTTGAGATTGTCCCCCCTGTGTCACTTTGTGGTGACCAGTATATATATCAGCCTCTCTCTAGTAACCACCTGATATTCATTTAGTGACTTTAGAGTGTCTCATGTGTAATATTTTGGTATGGATGCATACGGAAGGTGTTAATAAATTAATGAGTACATCTAATATTTATGATCGATCACTTTTTGATCGACTTGTGCATGCCAAAAACCACCTACATATGAGTGGACTGTCTATTCTGTTTATAGGTATGATTCTCTGGATAGCCGTAGCTTAACAATTGCCAAAGACTAGAGCTTTGAGCGAGGAAACATCCCAAGCCATTGATTTTTCATTTGGTTTCAATCGATTAGTGTGTGACCAACTGGCAAGTTAAAGAGGTTCCAGCAACTTCCTGCACGCAAAATCACTCCAGTGCATTTCCTGCCTGCCTACCTAACCTTCCTTCTTATGTCACAGAGCATCAGAGCAAACTGCAAGCAAGTCATCAATTTCCTGTCATCGGTACAGCATTGAATCAACGTACCATTGGAACAACCGACTTCAAGCAAGCAACTCACCTGAACGCATCTGCTGCACCATATTTACCTGTGTCCTTTAACAATAATGTCAAAGATAGTGCAATCAGCACCGTTCAGCCAACAGCATCTCACATAAAGGCAGAGACAACTGAGACAGCAGAGTTTGTGAGGTACATACTTCACAGAGAGCTCACAAAGACTGGTCTTACAAGTTTTGATGACCAACCTGAGAACTACAGAAGTTGGAAATGTGCTTTCAGAACTGCAATCAGCGATCTTGGCATTACAGCGGCTCAAGAATTGGATCTCCTGATTAGATGGCTTGGTCCTCTATCTGTTGCACGTGTTAAGCCATTAAGATCAGTTTTCATGGACAATCCTACAGCAGGCCTCACAGCAGCATGGGAGCGACTAGAGCAAAGTTATGGCAGTCCAGAAGCTATAGAAAATGCCTTGTTCATGCGCCTGGAAACTTTCCCAAAGATATCTGGTAAGGACAACAAGGAGTTCCAGAGACTGAGTGACCTTCTCCTTGAGCTTCAGCTAGCCAAGGAAGACCCAAAACTACCCGGACTCAGTTACCTTGACACTGCAAGAGGGGTAAACCCAATTGTCTCCAAGCTCCCGTATGGTGTACAAGAGAAATGGTCTGCACTAGGATCATCATACAAAAAAGAGAACAAGGTTTCCTTCCCTCCATTCTCTTTCTTCTGCAACTTCTTCAGGGAAATCGCAGAGACCAAGAATGATCCAAGTTTTTCCTACGGTGAGTACAGTCTCTTCTCACCATTTCCTAAGAGTACCAGTCTTCAGGGCAACTATAGAAGCCGTAGAGGCCCAGTATCCGTGAAAAAGACTGACATCCTTCCCACTCCTACCACAGTTGTTGCCACGGACAGACAGAGTAGGAAGATTGAAAACCCTAACAGAGAGTGTCCCATTCACAAGAAGCCACACCCCCTCAAAAAATGTATCGGCTTTAGGAAAAAGCCTCTTGAAGAGCGTAAGGAGCTTTTAAAGACATTTAGGGTATGTTTCAGGTGCTGTGCTTCTACCGAACATTTTGCAAGGGACTGTAATGTATCAATCAAGTGCATAGAGTGTGGCTCCGAAGAGCATGTGCAAGCCCTACATCCGCTTGAGCCCAGCTCTGCACAACCTGCTAACTCTCCTCCCAGGTTAACGCATGGCGGGGAGAATACAGACCAAGTGCCTAATTCTACCATCATTTCTTCATCCTGCACTGAAGTTTGTGGAGAAGACCGCTGCGATAAGTCCTGTGCTAAAATATGCTTGGTGAACATATACCACAAGGACCAACCAGAAAAGACTCTAAAAGCCTATGCTATCTTAGACGATCAGAGCAATAGATCGCTTGCAAAATCAGAACTGTTTAATCTATTTGAAATAAAAGGCGAAGCTCATCCTTACACCTTGGGTACCTGTAGTGGAACTATAGAGGTTTCTGGAAGAAGGGCTCATGGACTCATGGTATCTTCTCTCAAAGGTAACTTGCAATTACCCCTACCTACACTTGTAGAGTGCAATCAGATACCTGCTAACAGAAAGAAATCCCTACTCCAGCTGCTGCTTTCCATCACCCTCACCTGAAGGTAATAGCAAATGAGATACCGCCGCTTGACAAAGATGCTCAGATCCTTCTGATGTTAGGAAGAGACATTCTAAGAGTTCACAAGGTACACAGACAAGTCAGTGGACCCCCAGATGCCCCATTTGCTCAGCTCATGGATCTAGGGTGGGTTATCATAGGCAACGTCTGTATAGGCAAAATGAAGAGACCTACCAACATTTCGTCATTCAAGACAAATGTTCTGCCAAATGGCCGAAACACTTACTTTGAGCCATGCCCACATCACTACTGGGTGAAAGAGAAGATAGCCAGCCACGGATGGCAACATGGTATCTCAGGTAACACAAGCCCTTTCTCCTGCCACGATGACGACTTCGGCTCTACAGTGTTTAATACAACCAGTGAAGATGACATACTGGCTCCTTCAACGGAAGACAAAGAATTCATCAAGGTAATGGACAATGAGTTCTTTCAAGACGACTCCAATAACTGGGTAGCACCCCTACCTTTTCGTCTCCCAAGAGAGAGACTGCCCAGCAACTTGCAACAGGCCATCAGTAGATTCTCCTCCTTAAAACGCAACTTAAGCAGGAAACCAGAGATGCAAAGACACTTTGTGGACTTTATGCAAAATATATTTGACAGAGATCATGCAGAGCCTGCACCCCCACTTAAGGAGGGAGAAGAATGCTGGTACTTTCCATCCTTTGGCATGTATCACTCACGTAAACCAGACCAAATCAGAGTTGTCTTTGATTCCAGTGCTCAGCATGAAGGTGTTTCTCTCAACAACATGCTCCTTACAGGGCCTAACTTGAACAACAGTCTAATAGGAGTCTTGATTCGCTTCAGACAAGAACCTGTAGCAGTTATGGCAGACATTCAACAGATGTTTCACTGCTTCATTGTCAGAGAAGACAACAGAAACTACCTCAGGTTTCTATGGCACAAAGACAATGACATCCACAAGGAAGTTATAGACTTTCGAATGAAGGTACATGTCTTTGGTAACAGTCCTTCTCCTGCAGTGGCAACTTATGGGCTAAGGAGAACAGCTCAGACTGGAGAAGAAGAATATGGATCTGATGCTCGTCAGTTTGTTGAAAGAAACTTCTACGTTGACTACGCACTCAAGTCTTTTCCAACCGCTAAAGAAGCGATTGATCTCCTCACCAGAACAAAGGAGATGCTGGCTACAGCAAACCTTAGACTGCACAAGATTATATCCAACAGCCAGGAACTTATGAATGCCTTTCACTCTGAGGACTATGCCACCAGTCTAAAAAACCTTGATTTGGGTACAGATGTGCCTCCTGTACAGCGAAGTCTGGGTTTGTTGTGGAACATCGAACAAGACACATTCACCTTCCAAGTGTCAACTTGTGACAAACCCTTCATTAAGAGAGGAGTCCTGTCGGTGGTGAATAGCATCTATGACCCACTCCAGTTTCCTTGCTCCAGTTACTATTCAAGGTAAGATTCTGCTAAGACAGTTATCTACTGAGAACATAGACTGGGATACTCCCTTACCTAGTGAGAATCAACACAAGTGGGAAAGATGGAGACATTCTTTGAAGTCACTAGAAAAACTTCAGATTTCCCGTTGCTATGTTCCAGGTTCTATTTCAACTGTTTACCGGAGGGAAATTCATATTTTCTTCGATGCATCAGTTGAAGCTATTGCTACTGTAGCCTATTTGAAGACCTCTGAAATGAATGGGGAATCACACTGTAGTTTTGTTCTAGGCAAGGCAAAACTCACTCCCAAACCTGCACATACCATACCAAGACTTGAACTTTGTGCAGCCGTGCTAGCAGTAGAAATTGCCGAAGTCATACGAAGTGAAGTGGACACTAGAATTGATTCTTTCAACTTCTATACAGACAGTAAGGTAGTACTTGGTTACATATACAACCAAACAAAACAGTTTCATGTGTACGTCAGCAACAGGGTTGAACGTATTAAGAGATTCTCCCTACCAAGTCAATGGCATTGCGTTCCCACTGAACTCAATCCAGCTGACTGTGGGACCACAGCCATGTCATCTGATGTTCTTCTGGACAACTTATGGCTGTCACCTCAAAGCTTTTTGTGTGAGGAGTCATACTCACCCCCTGTTGACTCCATGTTGCAGACTCACCAGTCTTTACCACTCACCCATGATACTTTGTCTACCTTTCTCGCTGAAGTGTGTGCTATAGTGAACGCAAGCCCTTTAGTGCCGGTATCTTCAGATCCTGATGCTCCAGTCATCCTTACTCCAGCTTCGCACCTTACTCAAAAGATTGGGACTGCTGTAATATCTTCAAGTGAGACTGAACCCAAGGATATCTACAGGCGTCAATGGAAGCAGGTGCAGCATCTCGCCAATGTGTTTTGGCATCGCTGGAGGAAGGAGTATCTTCATCACCTTCAAGGTCGTAACAAATGGCAAACATCTAAGCCTAATCTTAAGGTTGGAGATCTCATCCTTCTAAAAGACAAGGAAGTTTGTCGGAATGAGTGGCCTATGGGTCTTATTACTAAGGTTATGCCCAGTGACGATAACAAGGTCCGGAAGGTAGAAGTCAAGGTAACCAAGGGAGGATCCACACGAACCTTCACTCGAACAATTACTGAGTTAGTACTCCTTTTGCCAGGTGAGTGACTTATGCAAGGACTAGCCATGCTGTTGGCACGGCGGGAGTACATTGCTGCTATCAACAGGTTCTACTCTGAACTTTGGAATTCTTTGAAGAGGTCATACGTTGGACTACATGTTCTTCTATCCTGTTGGACTTATGTTTATACTTGCTTGTTGCATGTTTTTCATTACAGGTTCCAGGACATTTAATAGTATTGGACTTATTGAATATATATATAATTGTTTATGGTTATGAAATCTAAAGATTTCAGACGGGGAGTGTTGTGTTACACTATGTGATTTATTATGCTCTGTGTCTTTAAGATTTGTTCCCTCTGTCTATCTGAACTCTTTCTCTCACTGTAGTTCTGTATATTCTCCTCCCCTTCCTCTCTCTGATTCATTGTGCACAGTATACCTCATTGCTGTAACATCTTTACATGTGACTTACAACTGCAACGTTTTTCTACCTATGGATACCCATCATTAAACGGAACATTCGAGAGGATTCATCATCTGTCTTTCCATACAGTGAGTTATTCATTGAGTTAAGTTGCCTGAATTGATGCAAGGGATAAATAGATCACCAGGTCATGTAAGCTCTATGTGAAGCTGAAGATAACATTTATAGCCTTGTAGTTGAGTCAGAACAAGAGAACTGTCCATGCTGTTTATAGGTGTGACTTTCTAGATAGCCATAACTTAAAGCGGGGGTCCACCTAAACCGCCAAAAAAAAAATATTAAAAGCCAGCAGCTACAAATACTACAGCTGCTGACTTTTAATACATGGCCACTTACCTGTCCCAGGGTCCAGCGATGTCGGCAGGGGACGCCGAGAACCCACTCGGTTCTCTGCAGCTGCCGCCGCCATCCTAGGTGAGGGAATCAGGAAGTGAAGCGTTGCGGCTTCACTTCCCGGTTCCCTACTGCGCATGCGCAAGTCGCGCTGCACATCGTAACTGGTCCCCGCTATCTCCTGGGAGCTGTGTGTTTCCCAGGAGACAGCGCGGAGGGACAGGAAGAGGCATAGACTCCCATGGGAGTCTATGCCGGAAGTGGGTGCAAATACCTGTCTTAGACAGATATCTGCACCCCCCTCCCCCCTGAAAGGTGCCAAATGTGACACCGGAGGGGGGGAGGGTTCGGAAAAGCGGAAGTTCCATTTTTGTGTGGAACTCCGCTTTAACATCTGCCGAGAGATTAGAGCTTTGAGCGAGGGAACATCCCAAACTTATCCTATTTGTGGTTTATAACCTCTCGGCTATTACTATTAGATATTTGTCTGTTTTGACCATTTACTCGGAATGGCTATATTGTAACTCTCTGATATAATGTTTAAATAACATTGGAAGTGCTAACTATAAACAGCATTGGATTATTTTTGCTAGTTTAGATCCAGGGTGGAGGATTGGAAGAGAGAGAGAGAGATATGAAGTATGAGTATTTAAAATGTGCAATCTGTCAGATATGGGTACTCACCGAGGCAGAGATGCTGAGAGCGGTAACCTCTTGCGACTAAGCGCACCTCACTCCTGGAGAAGGTACAGGGAGTGAAGGGCACAAAGAGACACGAGTCACCAGCAGGCTGGGCAGGTCTTACGTGAAGGTCACCGGCAGGGAGACAGCTGTGCAGGACTGGAAGATGCTGAAGCTCAAGAAGGAAGATGAACAGCTGATCCATCAACAGGCCGGGGGTCAAACTAGTAAGAGTCTCTAGATAGGCAAAAACAGTCTAGTGCAAAGGACTGTTAGCAGGTCTGTCAGCAGGCTGATGACTCAGTACTGAAGATTGATAGCAAAGTCCGTAAACAGGTCGAGGGTCAAACACAGGTAACTGGAAGCAAAGTCTGTCAGCAAGCCAGGGGTCGAGCACTGAAGACAGTAGCAAAGTCCGGGAGCAGGCTGAGGGTCAATCACTGGAGACAGGAAGCAATATCCGTAGACAGGCCGAGGGTCAAACACAGGAAGCAAGTGGAGAAGTCCGAGAGGCAAGCCGAGGGTCAGATGCAGGTAGAGATCAGAGCAGGTCAAGGTCAATCCGGGTCACAACAGGTAATCAAGAATCAGGATACAAAGCAGGAAACACACGGGGAGCTGAAAGACAAACCATGACCAAATCTGGTCATGGCACAGAGTGGCTTTATAGGCCAGTGGGAGGCTCATGTTGTGCGCACGCTATTGCACTGAATTGCACACACACATTAGCCATTTAGCCGAATTGTGCCCAGGGATGCGCCAGAGTGCCGCTCTACCGTGCATGTGCGAAGAAAGACAGCGATATTGGCGAGACTGGAACTTGCTTCTTTCCTGACACAATCACTAGTTATTATTAAAATCATTCCATTGCTTTGATTTTTCAGTACTGGTCTATATCCAAGTAGTGACACAATATCAGTCTGCGTCTGACAGATCTGATCTATCTATGTGTGCTGTGTGCATACCCATGTGTTATCGGCTCTGTCTGTGGTTCATTGTAGGTATTATATACAGTTATGATGAGCTATAAGAGTTGTCATACGGTTTTGGTCTTGGATGCAGACTGCAAATGATTTGTATGTCGCTTGATCAGCATATATCCCCTACACAAGTATATATTAACCAATGGGCGTAGCATAAGGGGTTGCAGGGGTCACAATTGCAACCCCGCCCCTAGCTCGAAGGGGCACCTGCAGCCTCCCTGTCATATTATCATATCCTCCACATATCCTCTGATCTGCCCTAGGGCCCCACAACCACGCTCCAATCCTGGGCTTCCACTTTGCCTTCCACAGTCCACACCCCTCTGTTCCCCTTAGCTGGAGAGAAGCTGTGAGCCTTTTCCTGAATGGAGAGGAGCATGAGGTGAGAACAGCCCAGGATGGGGAAGTGTCTGTGCTGTGTGCTGGCAACATGGAATGGTAACCGAGCTCAGCAAGTTAAGAGGAGGAGAGTGCCATCCTGTAGCCAATGGGACAGATGTTACTGGTGAGGTATGACACCACTCAGTGTCTCCTAGTCACCAGCTGGGATTATCTGTACCCCTCACCCGGAGATGTCTGCTTACCTGACTTCCCTGACAGCTAGGAAAAAGAGACACACCTCCGGGAGGTGACCTTCCCCCAACACCTGCCAACACTGACAAAGAAACCTTCAGAAAATGCTTAAACAAATCTCTTAACACCTCCTAAGGGGGCCCTGAGGGGCTGCAGGCTCCAGATTTTGTGTCACATGGCTTTGCCCTCCCAGACCTAAGTTGCCCCCCCAAAGCCCCCTGACCACCCCCTCCACCCTGCATGCTATGTCTGGCTGCTGAGCTCCTTTTCCATTACGGCACTCTATACTGCTCCTCCTCTGCAGGGCTGAAATCACATTCCTCTACAACACAGCCAGTCAGCCACGATCTGCACAGGGAGTATCTGCCTACTGCAACTACACTGCCGTTCAGACCAGAGAATTTCACAGGTCAGAAGGGCGACATAAAAGACAGATACACCCAGTGAAGGCTGATAGACTGTGTGTAAAGGAATGTGATTCCAGCCCTGTGTAGTGTGTGGGGGGAACTGTATACAGGGCTCGGATGGGAAATGAGTTCTGCCAAGTGACCTGCCAGGGGTCCCTGTCCTCTGATTCCCCAGCGGTAATCCCTGTCCTCTGATTCTCCAGCGGTAATCCCTGTCCTCTGATTCTTCAGCAGTGATCCCTGTCCTCTGATTCTTCAGCGGTGATTCCTGTCCTCTGATTCTTCAGTGGTGATCCCTGTCCTCTGATTCTTCAGCGGTGATCCCTGTCCTCTGATTCTTCAGCGGTGATCCCTGTCCTCTGATTCTTCAGATGTGATCCCTGTCCTCTGATTCTTCAGCGGTGATTCCTGTCCTCTGATTCTTCAGCGGTGATCCCTGTCCTCTGATTCTTCAGCGGGGATTCCTGTCCTCTGATTCTTCAGCGGTGATCCCTGTCCTCTGATTCTTCAGCGGTGATCCCTGTCCTCTGATTCTTCAGCGGTGATCCCTGTCCTCTGATTCTTCAGCGGTGATTCCTGTCCTCTGATTCTTCAGCGGTGATCCCTGTCCTCTGATTCTTCAGCTGTGATTTCTGTCCTCTGATTCTTCAGCGGTGATCCCTGTCCTCTGATTCTTCAGCGGTGATCCCTGTCCTCTGATTCTTCAGAGGTAATCCTTGTCCTCTGATTCTTCAGCGGTGATCCCTGTCCTCTGATTCTTCAGATGTGATCCCTGTCCTCTGATTCTTCAGCGGTGATTCCTGTCCTCTGATTCTTCAGCGGTGATCCCTGTCCTCTGATTCTTCAGATGTGATCCCTGTCCTCTGATTCTTCAGCAGTGATCCTTGTCCTCTGATTCTTCAGCGGTGATCCCTGTCCTCTGATTCTTCAGCGGGGATTCCTGTCCTCTGATTCTTCAGCGGTGATCCCTGTCCTCTGATTCTTCAGCGGTGATCCCTGTCCTCTGATTCTTCAGCGGGGATTCCTATCCTCTGATTCTTCAGCGGTGATCCCTGTCCTCTGATTCTTCAGCGGTGATCCCTGTCCTCTGATTCTTCAGCGGTGATCCCTGTCCTCTGATTCTTCAGCGGTGATTCCTGTCCTCTGATTCTTCAGCGGTGATCCCTGTCCTCTGATTCTTCAGCTGTGATTTCTGTCCTCTGATTCTTCAGCGGTGATCCCTGTCCTCTGATTCTTCAGCGGTGATCCCTGTCCTCTGATTCTTCAGCTGTGATTTCTGTCCTCTGATTCTTCAGCGGTGATCCCTGTCCTCTGATTCTTCAGCGGTGATCCCTGTCCTCTGATTCTTCAGCGGTGATCCCTGTCCTCTGATTCTTCAGCGGTGATTCCTGTCCTCTGATTCTTCAGCTGTGATTTCTGTCCTCTGATTCTTCAGCGGTGATCCCTGTCCTCTGATTCTTGAGCGGTGATCCCTGTCCTCTGATTCTTCAGCGGTGATCCCTGTCCTCTGATTCTTCAGTGGTGATCTCTGTCCTCTGATTCTTCAGAGGCGATCCCTGTCCTCTGATTCTTCAGCGTCGATTCCTGTCCTCTGATTCTTCCGCGGTGATCCCTGTCCTCTGATTCTTCAGCGGTGATCTCTGTCCTCTGATTCTTCAGAGGCGATCCCTGTCCTCTGATTCTTCAGCGGCGATTCCTGTCCTCTGATTCTTCCGCGGTGATCCCTGTCCTCTGATTCTTCAGCGGTGATCCCTGTCCTCTGATTCTTCAGCGGTGATCCCTGTCCTCTGATTCTTCAGCTGTGATTTCTGTCCTCTGATTCTTCAGCGGTGATCCCTGTCCTCTGATTCTTCAGCTGTGATTTCTGTCCTCTGATTCTTCAGCGGTGATTCCTGTCCTCTGATTCTTCAGCTGTGATTTCTGTCCTCTGATTCTTCAGCGGTGATCCCTGTCCTCTGATTCTTGAGCGGTGATCCCTGTCCTCTGATTCTTCAGCGGTGATCCCTGTCCTCTGATTCTTCAGCGGTGATCTCTGTCCTCTGATTCTTCAGCGGCGATTCCTGTCCTCTGATTCTTCCGCGGTGATCCCTGTCCTCTGATTTTTCAGCGGTGATCCCTGTCCTCTGATTCCTGTCCTCTGATGTAAGGAGGAATTCTGGGAACTCAAAACTCTTAAGCTACTTTGAGTATCTTGGCATGCGGTGGGTGTATCTGCACGCACGGTGGAAGTGGGGGGTGGTAGTGGGGGGGTCCCATGTCAACTTTTGCATCTGGGCCCACAAGCTTCAAGCTACACCTCTGTAATAACTCATCTGAAAATTGGATGGACAGACAGCCAACAATCCTACCCTAATACCCCTCAGTCTGCAAGCCCAGCTAAAGCCAAATTCCAGATGGATGGCTCTGGATGCAGCCCCACAGCCAGCCCCAGCACTGATTCTGGGGAGGACACTAGAGAGCTGCCTGACAGCATAGAGGTGTTCCCAATGAATAATCAGCCAGTTATGGACACAGTGCTAAAGGACATGTTACTGTCCCTAAGGAGCTCAATCCAAACTAACATGATGTCCTGCATGCAAAAGTTCAACAAGGAGATACAGGCTGTAGAATCTAGAGTCGGGCACATTGAAAACAAGATGGGAGAGTTTGCAGATACTGTGAACAATTTGGTAGATGCCCATGATGAAAAAGAGGAGGTAATAGAAGGGCTCAAATCTAAAATGGCTGACATGGAGGGCAGAAGTAGAAGGAACAATCTAAAAATCAGAGGGATCCCAGAGTCTGTACAGCAAGGAGACCTGCGTGAGTATGCCATTACTCTGTTTAAAGAAATCCTTCCTGACCTCACGGATCTAGATGTGATCATAGACAGGATCCATCGCCTGCCTAAACCTTCATACCTCCCCGATCAGATCCCTAGAGATGTAATACTACGGTTACATTTTTACAATGCAGAAGAAAAATTGCAATGCGCACCAAGGATAATATCCCTCCACAGCATCAAAATCTGCAATTTTTTGCAGATCTATCGCAATACACTCTCCAAAAAAGAAGAAGCCTCACCACAATCACCAAAGCCCTCAGTAATCATAAGATCAACTACAGATGGGGCTTCCCCACAAAAATCACAATTACCAAAGAGGGTCATAGACTCCCTGGAAAAAGGTCTGTCCCTGCCCAAAGAATGGCAGATACTTCCAGAGCCTGTCAGCAGGCCTGACTCCCCTAGGAGCATTTTCCATGCAGATCCTGGATGGCAAAAGGTAACGGCTAAAAATGCTAAAAGGCACTGAATACCTGGAAAGCTAATAAGTATTATTTTCTGTTCTATGGGGAGAGTAGCCTCGGCTCACAAACTCACCCCCCTGATACTACTTGAGCAACAAAATGCTGCATACGAGTATGCAATACCCATACTTGGATCACAATGTTCACTTGAAAAGCTCAAACATGTTATTCAAAGTTCAAGTTTTTATGTTCATAGTCAGTTTTATTTTTCTTATTATTATATTTTTACAACACAGTCAGAACTTACAGATTACTTTACAGTTCTCAGATGAAGCCACTACTGTTTCTCCTAGGTCAACACCTCCAAAGAGACTTCACCAGAGACCTCACCAGGATAGCCAGGCTGGAAAGATGCCTGCACTGCCAAATGTGAGTACAACAAATCTCTGGTCTGCACTAGCACTTAACAATACAATCTATACCAGCTCTGACCACTTGAGGGAACTCTCCACCCACAAAAGAACGTACATGAACACTGAATGTCAAACATCTAAACCTACTTTGTCCACATGGGGGTGACATTTCTTTCTATAAATACTATTAATTACCCTGTCAAGCGTAAGTCATTATGGAAGGAAGCTCAACAATTCAAAAGCAATGTCCTATGTGCTCAGGAAGCGCATTTTAATAGTTTGTCCCACCCAAAATGCACAAATAAACAGTTCCCCCATATCTTTACTGCAAACGTAGATTCAAAAAAAGAGGAGTTCTTATTGCAATAAGGGACACTGTCTCATTTCAACTCCATGAAGTGATTGCAGACCCACAAGGATGGTTCATAATATTAATTTGCAAGATCAACTCCTCAACATATACTATTGTGAACCTTTACGCCCCAAATTCCAATCAAATACGCTTTATTAAAAAAACTTTTTGGAAGATACTGGCCCACCAAAAAGGAGCCCTGATGATCTGTGGGGACTTCAACCTTATCCCAAACTCACACCTTGATTCCACTTCTAACCCCATCAGAAAAACCCAAACGCTTCAAAACACCATACATCAGCAAAACGTATTTGACGCCTGGAGATGTCTTCACGCAGGGGAAAAAGACTTCACTTTTTTTTCTTCACCACACAGGTCATACTCACAAATTGATCTATTCCTAGTAGATCAATGGACCTTGTCCAGAACTGTAGCAGTATCCATAAGTGATATTACGTGGTCAGACCACGCATCTGTAGTGCTGACAATCAGTGACTCATTTTCCTTGAACCCTGTTCCCATCTGGAGAGCTAACTCGATTCTTTTACAGGAAAAACCTACTAAAATGATATTGGAACAACAACATTTAATGCAATATTTTATTGATAATGTGAATTCTGTGGATGATAAGTTTACATTGTGGAATGCCCATAAGGCATTCATGAGGGGTGTCTTTATTAAACTGGGGGCAAGGAGGAAGAGGCAGCACCAACAGCAAATACAGGATCTCACAAAAAAAAGTCACAACTTAGAAATCAGTAAAAACCCACAACCTCAATTTCTAAACAATTATCCCAACACCGTTATGATCCTTGATTGCTACTATTAGGAAATTTTGAAAAGTCTACTAGATGTCTAAATATGAACTATTATGTAAATGGTAACAGGGCGGGGAAACTCCTAGCACAACGCTTACGGGGCTGCAAGTACAAAACCAAGATACCATACATCCAACACCCAATCACTAAAGATAAACATCAACACCCACAAAAACTTGCCGACACATTTAGCCATTATTATGGATCGCTGTATAACTTGGCATATGATCCAAATACCATTCAACCAACCCCCAAGGCTATACAGGGCTTTCTGAAGAAAGTGTCTCTTCCCCAATTAACCACAACACAACTACAGCACTTTAATTCTCCCTTCACAAACCAGGAGGTGTCTCATGCTATAGATACGCTACCACTAAACAAGTCCCCAGGTCCTGATGGATACATAGGAGAATACTACAAAACATTTAAGTACATCCTCACACCCCACCTAACCAATATTTTCAACGCTGCAGCTGCCTCCTACTCCTTCCCATCAGAAATGTTAAAAGCACTTGTAATCACCCTGCCCAAACCAGGGAAGGAACCATCTCTTCCACAGAATTTCAGGCCGATATTATTACTTAATAATGACCTGAAACTATATGCCAAACTGATCGCACTAAGGCTGATAAACATACTTCCACAGCCTATACATATGGATCAATCTGCATTTACAAAAGGACGTCAAACCACTGACTCCACTAGGCGCCTAATTAAGATAATCCACCACGCAAATCTGAAGGGAACACCTTCTCTGCTCCTAGCTTTTGATGCAGAGAAGGCGTTCAATTGGATACATTGGGGATATCTTGCCAGGGTATTGAAGAAGTTTGGATTCCAAGGCACCATATTTTCTGCAATTATGGCATTTTATTCCAAGCCCTCTGCCCAGGTTTACACCTTGGGTGCACTTTCCACTCCATTTAATATTACAAATGGAACTCGCCAGGGATGCCCACTTTCACTGTTAATTTTCAATGGAACCTCTGGCGAGTTACATACGCAACCACCCTCAAATTATAGGACATAGGTTTAACAACTCAGCACACACCATCAGTCTATTTGCTGACAAAGTTATACTCATGATCACAGACGTAGAGACCTCATTAGCCTTGATACATCAAACACTCAAAATGTTCAACGGTATATCCTACTACAAAGTAAACGACACTAAGTCATACACCCTTGGCATCAATATACCTCCTAAAACTAGGAGCAAAATGGAACAATTATACCCATATACGTGGAACACCACCGGTATAAATTGCTTAGGCATCACCTTAACACCTAAGACAGAGGGATTGTTCAAAGCTAATTACTCCATATTCCATATTCTTAGATAAACTACACCTCAAACTCCAAGATCTAGCAAAAACAGAATTATCCTGGTCCGGGAGACTGGCAGCCTTTAAAATGGTACTGCTACCACAATTTCTATACCTATTTAGGACCATCCCTATCCCAGTGCCTAACATCATGGGCATCCGCAGAACTTTTTCCAGGGGGGGCATTATTTCAAGGCCACTCATGCTCTGCCCCTTTTCGACAATCTCATGAAAATCTTTCCACTTGAAAGATATATGTGTGTTCTACAAGAGATAATTCATCTTCACTTTGTATTGGAAGTTACTCAGGCGGCTGAGTACCATGCCCATATAGCCTAGAGAATGTACATCTTTTTACATTGCAATACATCTGTTGTGGTCATATTTTGATCTTCATACTGTCACTGTATAGCTGTTTTCATCAAGATCAAAATATGACCGCAATATAAAAGGATGTATATTCTCTAGGCTATATGGGCATGGTACGCAACCGCCTGAGTAACCTTGCGGACATGCTTTCAATCCAATACAAAGTGATAGATGAATTGTGAAGATGAATTATCTCCTAAACTGTACACACTCATATCTTCCCAGCAAATTGCAATTATAGCTCAGCTCAGCTGTCCCACTTCCCATTAAAAGCAATATATTATTCTACATAAAAATGGTCCTCATGAGTCTTGCTGTTACCTGTGGTTCTTCACTGTGTATGCTTCAGTATTTCCCTAGGCCCAGGGAAGAACTGCCAGGTGGCAGCGTATCACTGACTCTGACTCGGCTACGCGCTGGTGTTGTGATGATAAATGCCCCCTGTCGAATAATGCCCGCCCGCCACTGCGCATGGGCAGCACTTGCGCATTACCGAGCCACAGAAAGCCACCGAACATCGGAATTGAGCTGTTGACGGCGCCTGCGCACTATAGCCAACATAGTGTCCCACCCCCCCGGCTGCTCGTGCAAGTCTGCAAGGGGCGGATTTGTACATGATGGGCGCGTGTGAGGGACGGACACCTACACAAGGGGGCGTCATTTGTAATGATGGGCAGTGTTGTTAAGATCGGACCGGAGTTTATTAATAAACTCAAACACATCTACTACAAATATGTATCTCTGCTATTCTTCCTACACGTCTTTGTGGCCTATCTTTCCCATGCAATATCAGTGCCCATCATTGCAAAATACGCCCCCTTCTGTTGCCATCCGCACCTCACATGCTCCCATCATGAACAAGTCCGCCCCTTGCAGACTTGCACGAGCATCAGAAGCATATTCCTATGTTCGGCGGCTTTCGGCCGCTCCATACTGCGCAAGCACAGTACAGGGACATTATTCGACGGGGAATTTCTCATCAGAATGGCAGCCAATGACTGGAGCGGAGCGGCCGAGGCGAGCATGGCATTGGATGATCGCGCCAGGTGGAGGGAGGACGTCAGATGATAGATGTCAGAGTCTCAGAGACGCAGAGAGCAGCCAGCGGACTCAGAAAAAAGTCTGCAGTGTGGCGGCGGCCGCGGCGTACCCTGCTGGTTGCTGCAACATCTTGACAATTCCAGGGGGGGACACTTGACCCCCCTTGCCCCCTACTGCGGACGCCCATGCCTAACATCTTCTTTATTAAAGCCCAATCTATGATCAACAGATATCTTTGGCAAGGAAGGAGGGCGAGGTGTGCATTCTCCAAACTAATCAATACTAGGAAGGCAGGAGGAGTAGGATTAGTAGTACTTAAAGACTACTACATTGCTTCAATATTGGCGCAAATTAAAACATGGTTCCCCCAAAGCCCCAATACCAGATGGAAAGAATTGGAAAATATGCAACTTAAAGGTGGCGATCTTTGTCACTTTCTTCTTACTAGCCAACAATACACCCCTAGATACACATCGCTAGGGCTGAGCCGAACACCCCCCGGTTCGGTTCGCACCAGAACCCGCGAACGGACCGCAAGTTCGCACGAACGTTAGAACCCCATTGACGTCTATGGGACTCGAACGTTCGAAATCAAAAGTGCTCATTTTAAAGGCTAATTTGCATGGTATTGTCCTAAAAAGGGTATGGGGACCCGGGTCCTACCCCAGGGGACATGTATCAATGCAAAAAAAACTTTTAAAAACGGCCGTTTTTTCGGGAGCAGTGATTTTAATGATGCTTAAAGTAAAAAAAAAAAAAGTGAAATATTCCTTTAAATATCGTACCTGGGGGGTGTCTATAGTATGCCTGTAAAGTGACGCGTGTTTCCCATGTTTAGAACAGTCCCTGCACCAAATGTCATTTTTAAAGGAAAAAATCTCATTTAAAACTGCTTGCGGGTTTAATGTCATGTCGGGTCATGGCAATATGGATGAAAATCAGTGAGACAAACGGCATGGGTACCCCCCAGTCCATTACCAGGCCCTTTGGGTCTTGTATGGATATTAAGGGGAACCCCGCACCCAAATTAAAATAAGGAAAGGTCCCTATATACTCTGAACAGCAGTATACAGGCGGTGCAAACAAGACAGGGACTGTAGGTTTGTTGTTAAGTAGAATCTGTTTGTAATTTTGAACATTTTTAATGTGTTTAGCTCCAGCCAAAAAATCTTTTCTAAGCTTTTTGGAAAACATAGGGAAGGGTTATCACCCCTGTGACATTTGTTTTGCGTCTTTCCTCCTCTTCAGAAGATTTCACCTCACTTTTTTGTCCCAATGAAAAATGTTTTTTGAAAATTTGGGTTTTTTTGTGGAACAAGGATTGGAAAGCATCAGTGGAAAGGAGAAATTGTTTTCCCATATTAACTCTTACAGGAGAGAATTTCCCTTCCTTAGGGGTAGATTTCATCTCACTTCCTGTTGTCTCCTTCCGTTTGCAAGTAGGAGTCGTTTGTAAGTTAGATGTTTGAAAGTAGGGTCCTGCCCTATATACTCAGCAGAAATTTGGGCCTTAGGTGTTGCTGTGGCCAAAACACTGTAAGCCCTCACAGGGCCCTGCTGTGAAATATTAGATCAAGAATTGTAATTACATGCCCCTGTTGAACAGGAGCTGAAAAATTAGGCCTTAGGCACTGGTGCTGGTGCCACAACACTGCAACCCCTCACAGACACTCTAGTTGGAACGCAGGAACGAGCCCTGCTGCAAAGTATTGCATCAAAAATTGTAATTACACGCCCCTGTTAGACAGGGGCAGAAAAATTGGGTCTTAGGCACTGGTGCTGGTGCCACAACACTGCAACCCCTCACAGACACTCTAGTTGGAACGCAGGAACAAGCCCTGCTGCAAAGTATTGCATCAAAAATTGTAATTACACGCCCCTGTTAGACAGGGGCTGAAAAATCGTGCCTTAGGCACTGGTGGTGGCGCCCAGAACCAAAAATGTTCTTACAAGCTATCAGCGTGATGATTGAGGAGGAAGAGGATAATTACTCAGGGATAGTCACTCAGCATCAGCATAGGCAGTCTTTGAAGGGATCTGAAAAAAATTATTCAGTTACATCAGCATCAGGTGCTTGGTAGCTGGTGGTGATCCAAGACTGATTCATTTTTATGAAGGTCAGCCGATCGACCGAGTCAGTGGACAGACGCACCCTGTGATCGGTTACCACGCCTCCAGCAGCACTGAATGTGCGTTCCGAAAGAACGCTGGATGCAGGACAGGCCAGTAGCTCAATTGCATACTGTGCAAGCTCTGGCCAGTGATCCATCCTCAAGACCCAGTAACCCAGAGGATTTTCGGTGGGAAAGGTGTCCAAGTCTGATCTTGCCCCTAGGTATTCCTGCACCATGTAAAACAGACGCTGGCGATGGTTGCTGGAACCGATCATACCTTGGGGCTGCGGACCAAAAAATTGTCTGAACGCATCGGTCAGACGGCCACCTTCTCCACCGCTCCTTCTTTGACTGACCGAAGCCTCAGCAACACGTTGTCCAGAAACAGGAGTTTGTAACCTCCCCGTCTCTGGGAACGCGTTGCACAGACCTTTCTGCAAGGCCTCCCGAAGATGTTTCATCCTCTGCTCCCTCTGCGATGGCAAGATAAGGTCCGCAACCTTACCCTTGTAACGTGGATCAAGGAGGGTTGCCAGCCAGTATTGGTCCTTCTCCTTGATACCACGAATACGAGGATCCTTACGCAGGCTTTGCAGGATCAGGGAGGCCATGCAGCGTAGGTTTGCTGAGGCATTCGGTCCGGAGTCCTCTGGGTCACTAAGGACAACAACGTCCGCAGCCACCTCCTCCCAGCCACGTACAAGTCCATGTGTTCCTTGGGACTGATCCCTTAAAGACTGCTGATGCTGAGTGCCAGGCTCCACCTCCATACTGACACAATCTTCCTCCTCCTCCTCCTCCTCCTCCTCCTCCTCATCCTCTTCCTGTGTGATCGGCGGGCACGCAGGAACACTGTCTGGATAAAGGGGGCCTTGAGAGCTAAGGAAGTCCTCCTCTTCCTGCCTCTGTTCTGCCTCAAGTGCCCTGTCCATTATTCCACGCAGCGTGTGCTCCAACAGGTGGACAAGGGGGACAGTGTCACTGATGCATGCACTGTCAGTGCTCAGCATCCTCGTGGCCTCCTCGAATGGTGACAGGACAGTGCATGCATCCCTGATCATGGCCCACTGGCGTGGGGAAAAAAAACCAAGGTCCCCTGACCCTGTCCTGGTGCCATAGTCGCACAGGTACTCATTGATGGCCCTCTGCTGCGTGTGCAGCCGCTGCAGCATGGCCAATGTCGAGTTCCACCTGGTGGGCATGTCACAGATTAGGCGGTTCTTGGGCAGGTTAAACTCCTTTTGGAGGTCCGTCAGCCGAGCACTGGCATTATATGACCGGCGGAAATGCACACAGACTTTCCTGGCCTGCCTCAGGACATCCTGTAAGCCCGGGTACCTGCCCAAGAACCGCTGCACCACCAAGTTAAGGACGTGAGCCAAACAGGGCACATGGGTCAGTTGTCCCTGTCGGAGGGCAGAGAGGAGGTTGGTGCCATTGTCGCAAACCACCATTCCTGCCTTAAGTTGGCGTGGCGTCAACCACCTCTGAACCTGCCCCTGCAGAGCTGACAGAACCTCTGCCCCAGTGTGGCTCCTGTCCCCCAAGCACACCAGCTCAAGCACCGCATGGCATCTTTTGGCCTGCGTACTTGCGTAGCCCCTTGAACGCCTATGGAGCACCGCTGGTTCCGAGGAAGAGGCCATGGAGGAAGAAGAAGAGGAGGGGGTGGAGGAGAGAGGTGTGTCACAATCAGCATTTTGGAGGCGTGGTGGCGGAACAACCTCCAACACTACTGCACCTTGTCCTGCATCCTTCCCAGCTGCCAGCAGAGTCACCCAATGCGCCGTGAAACTTAAGTAACGTCCCTGTCCATGCCTGCTGGACCATGAGTCAGCGGTAATATGCACCTTACCGCTGACCGCCCTGTCCAGCGAGGCATGGACATTGCCTTCCACATGCCGGTAGAGAGCCGGAATCGCCTTCCGTGAGAAAAAGTGGCGTTTGGGAACCTGCCACTGAGGAACCGCACATTCCACAAACTCACGGAAGGGGGCAGAGTCTACCAACTGAAAAGGCAGCAGTTGAAGTGCTAGCAATTTTGCCAAGCTAGCATTCAACCGCTGGGCATGTGGATGGCTGGGAGCAAACTTCTTTCGGCGGTGCAGCAGCTGGGGCAGGGAAATTTGCCTGGTACAATCTGACGTCGGTGTACCAAAAGCAGATTGCCCACAAGTACTTGGCTGTGACACACCTAATTCTACACCTTCATTCCTCTCACTGCAGGTCTCAGAGAGGACTGAAGGTCTAGTGGGGTTGGAAATCTCAGCTGATGAGGAGCAAGGAGAGATCCTCTTTGTTCTTTGGTGTGGGTCTTTTAGATATGCTTGCCAACGAACTGCATGGCAGGTCAACATATGTCTGGTCAAGCATGTGGTACCCAAGCGGGAGATGTTTTGGCCACGCGAGATACGCTTGAGACATATGTTGCAAATAGCAACGGTGCGATCTGATGCACTCGTCTCAAAAAAGGCCCACACCAAAGAACTTTTTGAATAACGCGCAGAGACTGCAGCGCCCTGCACATGTGGAGCTTTGGGGTGTGATGCAGTCAATGTGCTGCCCTTAGGCTGGCCCCTGGAGGGCATCCTGCCTCGTTGGTGATGTGCCGCCTCCTCCTCCTCCTCTCTCCTATCAGGCACCCACGTTGAGTCAGTGACCTCATCATCCCCTCCCTCCTCATCACTGGAGCAAACCTGGCAGTATGCTGCAGCAGGGGGAGCATGACTGCCAGATTGCTGTCCTTCTTGGGCACCCCCTCTGTCCGTGCTCATGTTACTGCCTTCATCGAGCTCAGTATCATCATCAGAGCCTTCCAAACGCTGGGCATCCTCCTGGAGCATGTACCCAACACTGTGGTCAAACAGTTCGAGGGAATCCTCAGGAGGACATGGTGGAGCTAGGGAAGGAGTCACTGATGACATTGAGCTGAGGGAAGAGGCCGCTGCTTTGCCAGACAAAGCACCCTGGGCATGGGTGAGAGAGGATGAGGAGGATGAGGACGGCTTGGTCATCCACTCGACCAAGTTTTCTGCATGTTGCGGCTCAACACGGCCAGCTGCCGAAAAAAAGGCCAAGCGTGTCCCATGGCCACGGGCTGATGAGGATGCACCGTCTCCACGACCAGCACTAGACACAGAGCCTGCTTGCCCTCTCTTATTGGCTTGTGACTGTCTGCCTCTCCTTCTTGGCCTTCCAGACATACTAATGGCCTGTAGCTGCACTAAGCTGGGATAGAACACCTGTAATTTTCTTCAGGTAGCTTTATATACTGTAACCAGACAAGCCTGCCTGTCAGTAGGAAGATAACAGGAACGGATCTAGCTGAACACTGTGAGCAGGACGCACTGACTGCACTAAATGTAAATAGCAGGAACGGATCTAGCTGAACACTGTGAGCAGGACGCACTGACTGCACTAAATGTAAATAGCAGGAACGGATCTAGCTGAACACTGTGAGCAGGACGCACTGACTGCACTAAATGTAAATAGCAGGAACGGATCTAGCTGAACACTGTGAGCAGGACGCACTGACTGCACTAAATGTAAATAGCAGGAACGGATCTAGCTGAACACTGTGAGCAGGACGCACTGCACTAAATGTAAATAGCAGGAACAGATCTAGCTGAACACTGTGAGCAGGACGCACTGCACTAAATGTAAATAGCAGGAACAGATCTAGCTGAACACTGTGAGCAGGACGCACTGCACTAAATGTAAATAGCAGGAACAGATCTAGCTGAACACTGTGAGCAGGACGCACTGCACTAAATGTAAATAGCAGGAACAGATCTAGCTGAAAACTGTGAGCAGGACGCACTGACTGCACTAAATGTAAATAGCAGGAACAGATCTAGCTGAACACTGTGAGCAGGACGCACTGCACTAAATGTAAATAGCAGGAACGGATCTAGCTGAACACTGTGAGCAGGACGCACTGCACTAAATGTAAATAGCAGGAACGGATCTAGCTGAACACTGTGAGCAGGACGCACTGCACTAAATGTAAATAGCAGGAACGGATCTAGCTGAACACTGTGAGCAGGACGCACTGCACTCAATGTAAATAGCAGGAACGGATCTAGCTGAACACTGTGAGCAGGACGCACTGCACTCAATGTAAATAGCAGGAACGGATCTAGCTGAACACTGTGAGCAGGACGAACTGCACTAAATGTAAATAGCAGGAACAGATCTAGCTGAACACTGTGAGCAGGACGCACTGCACTAAATGTAAATAGCAGGAACGGATCTAGCTGAACACTGTGAGCAGGACGCACTGCACTAAATGTAAATAGCAGGAACAGATCTAGCTGAACACTGTGAGCAGGACGCACTGCACTAAATGTAAATAGCAGGAACAGATCTAGCTGAACACTGTGAGCAGGACGCACTGCACTAAATGTAAATAGCAGGAACAGATCTAGCTGAACACTGTGAGCAGGATGCACTGCACTAAATGTAAATAGTCTAGAAGATAACAGGAACGGATCTAGCTGAACACTGTGAGCAGGACGCACTGCACTAAATGTAAATAGCAGGAACGGATCTAGCTGAACACTGTGAGCAGGACGCACTGACTGCACTAAATGTAAATAGCAGGAACAGATCTAGCTGAACACTGTGAGCAGGACGCACTGACTGCACTAAATGTAAATAGCAGGAACGGATCTAGCTGAACACTGTGAGCAGGACGCACTGACTGCACTAAATGTAAATAGCAGGAACGGATCTAGCTGAACACTGTGAGCAGGACGCACTGACTGCACTAAATGTAAATAGCAGGAACGGATCTAGCTGAACACTGTGAGCAGGACGCACTGCACTAAATGTAAATAGCAGGAACAGATCTAGCTGAACACTGTGAGCAGGACGCACTGCACTAAATGTAAATAGCAGGAACAGATCTAGCTGAACACTGTGAGCAGGACGCACTGCACTAAATGTAAATAGCAGGAACAGATCTAGCTGAACACTGTGAGCAGGACGCACTGACTGCACTAAATGTAAATAGCAGGAACAGATCTAGCTGAACACTGTGAGCAGGACGCACTGCACTCAATGTAAATAGCAGGAACGGATCTAGCTGAACACTGTGAGCAGGACGAACTGCACTAAATGTAAATAGCAGGAACAGATCTAGCTGAACACTGTGAGCAGGACGCACTGCACTAAATGTAAATAGCAGGAACGGATCTAGCTGAACACTGTGAGCAGGACGCACTGACTGCACTAAATGTAAATAGCAGGAACGGATCTAGCTGAACACTGTGAGCAGGACGCACTGCACTAAATGTAAATAGCAGGAACGGATCTAGCTGAACACTGTGAGCAGGACGCACTGCATTAAATGTAAATAGCAGGAACAGATCTAACCTAATCTAGCTAACTCAAATCAAATGACACTGTCTGTCTCTCTCTCTATCAGCACACCGGAACACACTACACAGGGCCGCCGTGCAGGCGGCCTTATATAGTGTGGGGCGTGTACTAAATCCCCTGAGCCATAATTGGCCAAAGCCACCCTGGCTTTGGCCAATTACAGCTCTCTCTACTGACGGCGCTTTGATTGGCCAAGCATGCGGGTCATAGTGCATGCTTGGCCAATCATCAGCCAGCAATGCACTGCGATGCCGCAGTGAATTATGGGCCGTGACGCGCCACACGAATTTGGCGCGAACGGCCCATAACGTTCGCAATTCGACGGACGGTCGAACAGCCGATGTTCGAGTCGAACATGCGTTCGATTCGAACACGAAGCTCATCCCTACACATCGCTTTCTCCCACCATCACAGCATCACTTTATGCCTGGAGAGCTTTGTTAAACACTCCATCTCAGGACTCCATTACCTCCACGCTATCAATGCCTACCTATAGCTTGACACACATCATACCTGACTTAAACGTCTCAAGCTGGGCGGAAAAAGGGATAGAAAAAATTGAAGATATGATGATAGGTGCAACTCCAAAAACCTTCAGGTTCTTACAAATAGAATACAACCTAGCTAACTCAGAATATTACACATACCATAGAATTACACATCTACTACGTTCCAACTTGAATACAAATATTGAGATGCCATGCAGAGTACTCCAATACTACACAAACCCTACCACCAAAATGAAAGGTATATCATTGTTCTATAATATACTGAAAAATAAGGATATACTTTTGAAAATAACTCATATGATTGCCTGAGAGAAGGACATAGATACCTCTTACTGCCTGGAACAATGGCGAAAGGCACGTCACATCACACACGCTGTGACAAAGAGTGTAAACTTATTGGAATTATCGCAGAAAATCCTCTTCAGATGGTATCTGACACCCCATAGATTAGTTAAATTCTCACCACAAAGTTCAAATACCTGCTGGAGGAACTGTGGTGCTATGGGAACATTGTACCATATACTCTGGTCTTGCCCTACTATAATCCCCTTTTGGAAAGGAGTCTATGGAGTAATCTCACAAGTATTGAGTATTAAAGTACCCATGTCCCGGGAAATGCAATTTTATCCTTAGACATAGAGTTAATTCCACCAGAATACAGGACCATAGACGTGCACATTCTTCTGAGTGCACAATTAACGATAATGCACCATTGGAGAGATCAACAAACCCCGTCTCTACATGAAGTAATAAATACGACTAACACTCACGCAGCGTACGAGATGTTATATGCATCAACCCAAAACAATCATAGTAAAGCCCAAAAAATATGGAAAAATAGGTAGATTGGTACACAATTAAACATAAGACCTAAATGTATCACTTATAAACCATACTGTACTACGAAAGGGAAGTAACTATCAGACTGTGTTTTTCTTCTTTTTTTTTCCTAATTTTTTATTTTGTATTCTTTCATACGTTTATATTTTATAGTTCTTGCTTTTTTCTTTTTCGAACACCAATGTCTTTTTCATATACTACTTAGTCTAACACTAGACGTTATCTAACAATGAAAACAATACAACAACCCCCAAAAGGGGGCTGGGGGTCGCTGCTCTCCTCCTGAGCGCAGTGTGTTCCCAGTTGGGGTGCCTGAGCAGGGGACTGGTGTTCCTCACTCTTGATCTAACAAGATATACTTTATAGATCACCTTTTTTACCTTGGTTTGGTTTACATGTCTATTGTATACAGACTTTGTTATAGAATAATCCTCAAGACTGTGTAATAAGCTGAAGAAGTGCATGTCTGAGTGACTATATTTCTACATGTTTTTTCACTTGTGTTCTGTGAAATATTCAATAAAAAATATTGATTTAAAAAAAAATCTCATAGTATTTGGAGTTCCCTGCACTTTCACATGGGAGCTCAGCCTATATATTTAAAATTGTATATAATAATATAACAAATCTGTACAATTTTATATGGGTTGAGCACTTGTAGTAATACCGCTATATTGGGGTTGATAGGTTATCAGCACCTGTTTTTGATTTAGAATAATTAAGGGTGGGTAGTGGTCCCTATTTATCCACTTCAGCCCTGGAAGATTTGGCTGCTCAATGACCAGAGCATTTTTTGGGATACGGCACTGCGTCGCTTTAACTGACAATTGTGCGGTCGTGCAACGCTGTATCCAAACAAAATTGACGTCCTTTTTTTCCCCACAAATAGAGCTTTCTTTTGGTGGTATTTGATCATCTCTGCTATAAATGAAAAAAGAGCAACAATTTTGAAAAAAACACAATAATTTTTACTTTTTGCTATAATAAATATCCCCATTTAAAAAAAAAAAAAAAGCTAATTGTTTTCTCAGTTTAGGCCGATAATACAAATTATTGGTAATAAAAACGGCAATAAGCGTATATTGATTGGTTTGCGCAAAAGTTATAACGTCTACAAAATAGTAAATAGATTTATGGCATTTTTATTATTATTATTTTTTTACTAGTAATGGCGATAATCTGATTTTTATCGTGACTGTGACATTATGGCGGACACATCGGACACTTTTGACACATTTTTGGGACGATTGACAATTATTCAGCGATCGGTGCTATAAAAATGCACTGATTACTGTATAAATGTCACTGGCATGGAAGGGGTTAACACTAGGGGGGCGATCAAGGGGTTAATTGTGTTCCCTGTGTGTGTTCTAACTGTAGGGGGAGGGGACTGACTATAGGAGATGACAGATCATGGGTTCTAGCTATTAGGAACTCACAACCTCTCTCCTTACAGAACAGAACAGGGATTTGTATGTTTACACACTCATGTCCCTGTTCTGCCTCTTGTGCCTGCGATCACTCTTGACCGGCGGTCATCGTGACCATTGGCCACCAGCATCGGCACCCTTCGGCAGCTCGCGCGCGCCTGCTAACCCACTTAAAGTAGCAGACGATGTATAGCTATGACGGCTTGTGGGATTGTGCCGACCTGCCGCAGTATAATGACGATGGCTGGTCAGTAAGAGGTTAAACAAGTGACAGCTGACTATCCCTCGTGTTCTGATGAAGTTCCGGGTGTATAGGAAGGAAACATGTAAACATCTAAATGCTGGGACACCCCCCTTCCCCACTTGGCTCAGACACCCATTCTCAGGGATATCTAACCCGAGCATCCTATGTACAGACCGGAGAAGTCCATCTGACCGGAGAAGTCCATCTGACCGGAGAAATCATCCAACCTCCTCCCAAGGACTCTGGAGAACCACTATACTATATATTGAAACAGAAATACTGATCAGCACAATCTGAATCTTTATAGTCAAGGAAATTGCCAGCTGGAAAAGCGGTATGTATCGGGAACACACTGACAGATCGATTCCCCTGAATGTAGGTGGAGATCTCTGTACAGTGACCAGAGGGATCTGAGAGTAAATTTACATGAAGAAACACTGAGAAATGTTACCTATAATTGGGAGTGAATAGAATGATCTGCACACTGCGGGAATCCCTTCACATTGCTGAGCTTTACTTCACTTGAATCTGTTGTAATCTCCTATGTACGAGGAATGAATATCTGAGCAGATTGGATGAGTATTGTGCATTTTATGCCGTTTTTCTCCAGTGATGTTATCTCTCCTAGTTCTCAATGTCTACTTACCTGGATTAAGCAGTCAGGACTGAATACAATCATTATTACACTCACATGGAATACGGATGTACAAATATTTGACTGTATCATGATATGTCCAATCCCGTTGTCTGACTGGCAGACTCATGACTCGGGTAGTTTTGTAGATATTATAGAGTGTGGTTCTTATTCTGTACATCTTTCCATGACGGGATAGTGTGACATACAGTGGGGCAAAAAAGTATTTAGTCAGTCATCAATTGTGCAAATTCTCCCACTTAAAAAGATGAGAGAGGCCTGTAATTGTCATCATAGGTATACCTCAACTATGAGAGACAAAATGTGGAAACAAATCCAGACAATCACATTGTCTGATTTTTGAAAGAATTTTTTTGCAAATTATGGTGGAAAATAAGTATTTGGTCAATATCAAAAGTTCATCTCAATACTTTGTTATACATCCTTTGTTGGCAATGACAGAGGTCAAACGTTTTCTGTAAGTCTTCACAAGGTTGTCACACACTGTTGCTGGTATGTTGGCCCATTCCTCCATGCAGATCTCCTCTAGAGCAGTGATGTTTTGGGGCTGTCGCTGGGCAACACAGACTTTCAACTCCCTCCAAAGGTTTTCTATGGGGTTGAGATCTGGAGACTGGCTAGGCCACTCCAGGACCTTGAAATGCTTCTTACGAAGCCACTCCTTCGTTGCCCGGGTGGTGTGTTTGGGATCATTGTCATGCTGAAAGACCCAGCCACGTTTCATCTTCATTGCCCTTGCTGATGGGAGGAGGTTTGCACTCAAAATCTCACGATACATGGCCCCATTCATTCTTTCATGTACACGGATCAGTCGTCCTGTTCCCTTTGCAGAGAAACAGCCCCAAAGCATGATGTTGCCACCCCCATGCTTCACAGTAGGTATGGTGTTCTTTGGTTGCAACTCAGCATTCTCTCTCCTCCAAACACGACGAGTTGTGTTTCCACCAAACAGTTCTACTTTGGTTTCATCTGACCATATGACATTCTCCCAGTCCTCTTCTGGATCATCCAAATACTCTCTAGCAAACCTCAGACGGGCCCGGACATGTACTGGCTTAAGCAGGGGGACATGTCTTGCACTGCAGGATCTGAGTCCCTGGCGGTGTAGTGTGTTACTGATGGTAGCCTTTGTTACGTTGGTCCCAGCTCTCTGCAGGTCATTCAGTAGGTCCCCCCGTGTGGTTCTGGGATTTTTGCTCACCGTTCTTGTGATCATTTTGACCCCACGGGGTGAGATCTTGCGTGGAGCCCCAGATCGAGGGAGATTATCAGTGGTCTTGTATGTCTTCCATTTTCTAATTATTGCTCCCACAGTTGATTTCTTCACACCAAGCTGCTTGCCAAATGACCCCATTTAAGAAAGTAGACACCCCAAGATATTTGCTGAGAGGCATGGTAAGTATTTTGCAGCTCTCATTTGTTTTTGAAAATGAAGAAAGACAAGAAAAAACTTTTTTTTTTTCTTTTTTCAATTTTCAAAACTTTGTGACAAAAAGTGAGGTCTGCAAAATACTCACCAAAATGGGGTCATTTGGGGGGTTTTGTGCCACCTGGGCATTCCATGGCCTCCGAAACTGTGATAGGCAGTGAAGAGTGAAATCAAAAATTTACGCCCTTAGAAAGCCTGAAGGCGGTGCTTGGTTTTCGGGGTCCCGTACGCGGCTAGGCTTCCAAAAAGTCTCACACATGTGGTATCCCCTTACTCAGGAGAAGCAGCAGAATGTATTTTGGGGTGTAATTTCACATATTCCCATGGCATGTTTGAGCAATATATCATTTAGTGACAACTTTGTGCAAAAAAAATAAAAAAAATATTGTCTCATTCCCGCAACTTGTGTCACAATATAAAATATTCCATGGACTCGACATGCCTCTCAGCAAATAGCTTGGGGTGTCTACTTTCCAAAATGGGGTCATTTGGGGGGGTTTGAACTGTCCTGGCATTTTATGCACAACATTTAGAAGCTTATGTCACACATCACCCACTCTTCTAACCACTTGAGGACAAAGCCCTTTCTGACACTTTTTGTTTACATGAAAAAATTATTTTTTTTGCAAGAAAATTACTTTGAACCCCCAAACATGATATATTTTTTTAAAGCAAATGCCCTACAGATTAAAATGGTGGGTGTTTCATTTTTTTTTTTTTCACACAGTATTTGCGCAGCGATTTTTCAAACGCATTTTTTGGGGAAAAAACACATTTTTTTAAATTTAAATGCACTAAAACACACTATATTGCCCAAATGTTTGATGAAATAAAAAAGATAATCTTAAGCCGAGTACATGGATACCAAACATGACATGCTTTACAATTGCGCACAAACGTGCAGTGGCAACAAAATAAATACATTTTTAAAAGCCTTTAAAAGCCTTTACAGGTTACCACTTTAGATTTACAGAGGAGGTCTACTGCTAAAATTACTGCCCTCGATCTGACCTTCGCGGTGATACCTCACATGCATGGTGCAATTGCTGTTTACATTTGACGCCAGACCGACGCTTGTGTTCGCCTTTGCGCGAGAGCGGGGGGGACAGGGGTGCTTTTTTTTTTCTTTCTTTTTTTTTTGCTTTTTTATCTTATTTTTAAACTGTTCCTTTCATTTTTTTTTTTTTTTTTAGCATTTTTATTGTTATCTCAGGGAATGTAAATATTCCCTATGATAGCAATAGGTAGTGACAGGTACTCTTTTTTTGAAAAAATTGGGGTCTATTAGAACCTAGAGCTCTCCTCTGCCCTCAAAGCATCTGACCACACCAAGATCGGTGTGATAAAATGCTTTCCCAATTTCCCAATGGCGCTGTTTACATCCGGCAAAACCTAAGTCATAAAATGCTCGTAGCTTCCGGTTTCTTAGGCCATAGAGATGTTTGGAGCCACTCTGGTCTCTGATCAGCTCTATGGTCAGCTGGCTGAATCACCGGCTGCATTCTCAGGTTCCCTGTGGAGACAGGAGAGCCAGAGAAAAACACGGAAGACGTTGGGGGGGGGAATTCCCTCCCACTGCTTGTAAAAGCAGTCTAGAGGCTAATTAGCCGCTAGGATTGCTTTTACATGAAAGCCGACCGCTGGCTGAAAAGAATGATACCAAGATGATACCTAAACATGCAGGCATCATTCTGGTATAACCACTCAAAGTCGTGAATGGCGTACCTGAAGACAAAAAAATGGTTAACAATAAAACACAGTAAACGGTAAAGTATAAAAAATTGCATACCTGAAAAGCAAACATGATAAAACATAATAACAATAAAACATTGCAGAATAGAATACAGTAAAAAAGAGCAGAACAATAGAGAGAGAATAGAGAGAGAGAGAACAATAAAACGACAACTTTTTTTTAATTATATATATATATATATATATATATATATATATATATATAATTTTTTTTTTTTTTTTACACTTTTTTTGTAACTAACTATAATAACTGTAACCGGTTCCAGGTTCGGGTCTCTCAAAATGCGATGGCATCTTGGGAGACCCTGTGAAAGTGTGCCTAGTCTGTGGAATGCTGTACCCTATGCTAATACTCAACTAGTGAATGGTAGCGTTCAAAACATTCACCAACGCAAAGACCAGGATTGTCAGGACAGGAGGGACAATAATAGCGGGTGTCACGCCTATATCCGCGCTTGCTGCAGACACGACATCTTTTTTGGGGGGTTCGCTGGGTAGGGGTACTCGGGAGGACATAAAAATGCCTCTCATGCAGCCGACTGCATTTGGTTGGGGATGTGAATGGGGGAAGTACGGGCGCTGCAGAAGTGGTGAGTTCCCAATTAGGATTTGCGAATGCAGCAGGAAGGGCATTATGGGCACGACGGGCCTGTGTTTGTCTTTTTGGTGGCAGCGGGACACTACTTGTGCTTGCCACCTCACCAGCTTGAACTGCACTTATGGGACTCGCCACGTCACCAAGTGTTACTGCAGTGCTGGTTTGACTATGACCGGGGTGTACTAGGCCGCTGGTGCTTGCCACTTCACCAAAACGCTACCAAGAAAACTGTTAGCGATCGCAGGGATCAGGCCTGACTCTGCGAATGCTGCAGTTATGTGTTTAGTGTTTTGTAAGTGACAGTGATCGATCGATACTGCACTTGGGTGGGCTGGGCTGGGCTGGGCCGGGCGGAGGGGCAAAACGCAGGTGCTAGCAGGTATCTGGGCTTAAACTGCTAAACTGCTGGGGACGCTAGTATAGATCTGATTGGATCAGATATTGATCCGTTCAGATACTATACCGCTAAGGGAGGCGCATGCTGCATGCGTGGGTGTTAGCGGTACTGGTGCTAATCTGACGCTGCCTGGGGCGATGCATATCACCGCCGGGCGATCAGGGGGCTAAACCTTTATTCGGTAATAAACCGCGGATGCCCTGACAATATAAAAAATAAACGAACTAACCAGCATCACCCGTAACTGTTATACGGTGATCAGTGGTGAAAGGGTTAACTAGGGGGCAATCAAGGGGTTAAAACCTTTATTAGGTAGTATATGGGGGTCCCCGATGCTATAAAACGCTGACGGCGAATCTAAATATTTACCTCCCTAACTAGCGTCACCTGTGACACTAATACAGCGATCAGAAAAATGATCGCTTAGTGACACTGGCGACGGGGGGTGATCAAGGGGTTAAAACTTTATTAGGGGGGTTAGGGGGGTACCCTAGACCTAAAGGGGCTAATACTAACTGCCCAACCACACTGTCACAAACTGACACCATGCAGTAATCAGAAAAAAAAAAAACTGCTTGGTGCAGTGTGACAGGGGGGTGGAGGGGTGATTGGGGGTGATCGGGGGGTAAAGGGGGGTGTAAAGTGTGTCTGGCATGTTCTACTGTGTAGTGTTGGTGTAACTCACTCAGATGTTTTTTCTCCTCGGCGCCGGAATGGAAAATACCGAGCTGAGGAGAGATGACATCATTTCCTCTGCCTCTGTGTACTATACAGAGGCAGAGGAAATGATGGCTGTGAGCGATCGCGAGGGGGGGCCACGAATGAATGGCCTCCCCCTCACCTCCGATCGCCGGGGGACAAAGGTTGACCGCCTCGGGCACTGGGGGGTTTGATCGGACCCCCCCCGCCCACGGGAGGCAGATCAAGTACAGGTACGTGATTCTGCCTGCCCGTGCCATTCTGCCGACGTATATCAGCGTGAGGCGGTCGGCAAGTGGTTAAAGAAGAAGATACAGGTCTGTGAGAGCCAGAAATCTTGCGTGTTTGTAGGAGACCAAATACTTATTTTCCACCATAATTTGCAAATAAATTCTTTCAAAAATCAGACAATGTGATTGTCTGGATTTGTTTCCACATTTTGTCTCTCATAGTTGAGGTCTACCTATGATGACAATTACAGGCCTCTCTCATCTTTTTTAAGTGGGAGAACTTGCACAATTGGTGGCTGACTTAATACTTTTTTGCCCCACAGACATACACGGCTCCGCTTTAGGAACGAGCTGCAGGGATCCAGTTTTAGCTGGTTTTGAGCCACCATATAGGAATTAAGGGGGTGCTTTGTATTGGGGGAGGGTGGGCTTGTCTATTGTGGGGTTTTTACACTTTTTTTGGCCCTCAGTCTCATGAGGGGTACTTTTGCCCTACATAGTGTGTCTGGTTTTAAGAGGAATATTTTTGGGGAGGGTTGGAGTATATTGGGGGGGGGGGGTCATTGTGCTAATAAATTGTTGTACATCTCTTTTTATTTCTTGTTTGTTGGTATAATATATTACTGATTACACCCCCGATATTTATTCGGTGAGCTCTGCATATTCATATTAGGTGGGATTCCCATTTATTCCAGATTTGTTCCATGTAAAATCCCCAAAAAGTCGTACATTTGTCTGAATCTTTAAGACTTTGCTGCGACTTCTGAGGCTTCTTTACCCCTCACCTCTCCTCCCTGGTCATCCTCGCTGCCTAAAATCTTCCTCCCAACACATCCCCGTCACACCTGAGCGTAGCGGAAACCCACATTCCCACTTCCATTATTTGTGTATTTTTCATGTGTAAGCACACATTGTGTATAGGGAGCCCATTCACTGAAATGTTCTGCCCTACATGCAACAAACACCCCAAAGTAGATCAAGAATCTTCTCAGTCATGGAGCGTCATGCATCTTGGCAGCAAAACATGCGTCTGATAACTGTGATTGGGGTGTCGTTAACAATTAGCCGACATTCATATCTGTGTGTTTCCGAATACGAGGCGACCCACACAGAAAATGTGCGCTTTTTCATACGTCTAAAAAATGCACAGCAACGCACGCCACACATGCACAGATGTAAATGAATGGTATCGCAAAAGCAATGCTCCTTGCTGTGCGTTTTTGAAACATACAACAAAGCGCATGTATTCTTGCGGTCTGCCATGCATTCAAAATGTGCAGAAGGAAATGAATAATAACACAAGTGTGACGCACATTGTCGCACATTTATGAAACGCACAGCAAAGCATGGATTTTCTTGCAGGTTGCTTTGCAGTTGGAAATGTACAGATGTGAATGCATGGAAACGTATTTACAACTGACGGCAACCCGCAAGAAAACGCATGCTTTGCTGCGTGTTTTGTGTGGCAATGCGCATCACACTTGTGTTACCATTCATCTGCATCTTCATGTTTTTGAACGTCAATTGTCTGCAGAAGTGGGCGGAGATGGGAATGTCTGGACTGCATTTTATATCTGGAAAGAAAGTGGTGTTCCAGGATTTTCCAGAAACTGAATGGAGACCCCTGTGTAGGAAGGCCGGAGACCCCGTATACATATCAGGGGCCTCCTTTAAGTTTTGTCTGGAGTGTGACTTCAAAGACCACTCATAGCCAGCAATGAGAAGTCCTCATCAGGTCCAGTATGAGACTGTAGAGCCAGAGGGAAGGCAGCCATGTGGAAGGGAAATGTTGGGTGTTACATTGTTATTCTTGGTGTCAGAGGTCATACATTCTTGGTGCTAATTATTATCTCATTATTGGCTTTTAGATTTAAGTGGTGTACTATTTCCAGTAAAGATTGTCCAGGAGAGGACAAAGCAGAAGAAGAAGATTCCTCCTCTTCAGGATATAAATGGAAGTCTGATTCTCTTTCCTTTCTGATGAACCCGGAGAGTAAAATTCAGGAATTATGGTAAGAGAAATGTGTGATCTGCAGTGATGGGGAAATGTGACGTCTTGTGATTGTTCCCGTCTCTCGGTGTTTCCTTCTATCTCTGGGTGTCCTCCATCCTCACCCATGTAGAATCTTCCATCACCTGTCCTCTTCTCATGTCTTCTCCTCTCTCTGAGGGAATCTTTCTCTTTGTAATCTCATCCATGGGATTTGGGGTTCCCCTTATAGTAGAACAGTGACCAGGCTATGTACATATGGAATGACCCTCCATATTCCTAACAAGCAGGAAATAGGATGGAATAGACCCCCTTAGGACTCGCTCACACGTCTGATGATTATGTAGAAGGAAGCAATGCTCAATAACACTTCTATGACATTTATGATGTGTCTTCATTGTGTTTATGAAGCTCTGAAAACACTAGAAGAATGCTGGAGAAATGTGCGGGGGAGGGGTTGCTCTTCTAGTGGGAGGAGCCTAAAGGGGAAGTGATGTAGAGGAAATGATCTCCTCTGATATGTGGATTTCGGATATATTACAATAATTCTATAAAATGAAAACCAGCCGCCATGTCATCATACTCACTATCGCTCTCCTGCCCCCTGGAGGACAGATTTCCCGGTCTGAGGATAATACCCGCTTGGTGACTTGTTACCAGACCTGTTTTATTTGTATGTGTCACAATAGCTGGGATACTCGGGTCATTAATAGTTTATTAATAATAACATGTAATATATCCTCACATAGAATCACAATATATCCATGTAAGAATGCACAGAGCGGCAGGCGACCCTCCTCTCCTTCATAACAGTATAGTAGCGGCTCTTCTAGTGTTTCTGACAGGCGTGATGACATCTCCACCTTACACGTTACGTCCTAGGCGGGGCTTCATCATGTATATTTGTGTTGTTTGTTTAAAATGTGTACATATTAACCACTTCAGCCCCGGAAGGATTTACCCCCTTCCTGAACAGAGCACTTTTTACAATTTGGCACTGCGTCGCTTTAAATGCTAATTGCGCGGTAATGCAATGCTGTACCCAAACAAAATTTGCGTCCTTTTCTTCCCAGAAATAGAGCTTTCTTTTGATGGTATTTGATCACCTCTGCGGTTTTTATTTTTTGCGCTATAAACGGAAAAATACCGAAAATTTTGAAAAAAAACAATATTTTCTACCTTTTGTTATAAAAAAAAAAATCCAATAAACTCAATTTTAGTCATACATTTAGTCCAAAATGTATTCAGCCACATGTCTTTGGTAATAAAAATGTCAATAAGCGTATATTTATTGGTTTGCGCAAAAGTTATAGCGTCTACAAACTAGGGTACATTTTCTGGAATTTACACAGCTTTTAGTTTATGACTGCCTATGTCATTTCTTGAGGTGCTAAAATGTCAGGGCAGTACAAACCCCCCCCCCAAAATGACCCCATTTTGGAAAGTAGACACCCCAAGGAAATTGCTGAGAGGCATGTTGAGCCCATTGAATATTAATTTTTTTGTCCCAAGTGATTGAATAATGCCAAAAAAAAAAATTACAAAAAGTTGTCACTAAATGATCTATTGCTCACACAGGCCATGGGCATATGTGGAATTGCACCCCAAAATACATTCAGCTGCTTCTCCTGAGTACGGGGATTCCACATTTGTGGGACTTTTTCTGAGCCTAGCCGTGTACGGGGCCCCGAAAACCAATCACTGCCTTCAGGAGTTCTAAGGGCGTAAATTTTTGATTTCACTCCTCACTACCTATCACAGTTTTGAAGGCCATAAAATGCCAGGACAGTTCAACCCCCCCCCAAATGACCCCATTTTGGAAAGTAGACACCCCAAGATATTTGCTGAGAGGCATGTCGAGTCCATGGAATATTTTATATTTTGCCACAAGTTGCGGTAAAATGACAAACTTTTTTTTTTTTTTGCACAAAGTTGTCACTAAATGATACATTGCTCAAACATGCCATGGGAATATGTGAAATTAGACCCCAAAATACATTCTTCTGCTTCTCCTGAGTACGGGGATACCACATGTGTGGGACTTTTTGAGGGCCTAGCTGCGTTTCGGGGTCCCGAAAACCAAGCACCGCTTTCAGGATTTCTAAGGGCGTAAATTTTTGATTTCACTCCTCACTACCTATCACAGTTTCCAAGGCCATAAAATGCCAAGATGGCACAACCCCCCCAAATGACCCCATTTTGGAAAGTAGACACCCCAAGCTATTTGCTGAGAGGCATGGTGAATATTTAGCAGCTCTCATTTGTTTTTGAAAATGAAGAAAGACAAGAATTTTTTTTTTTTCAATTTTCAAAACTTTGTGACAAAAAGCGAGGTCTGCAAAATACTCACTATACCTCTCAGAAAATAGCTTGGGGTGTCTACTTTCCAAAATAGGGTCATTTGGGGGGGGGGGGTGTGCCACCTGGGCATTCCATGGCCTCCAAAACTGTGATAGGCAGTGAAGAGTGAAATCAAAAATTTACACCCTTAGAAATCCTGAAGGCGGTGATTGGTTTTCGGGGCCCCTACGCGGCTAGGCTCCCAAAAAGTCTCACACATGTGGTATCTCCATACTCAGGAGAAGCAACTGAATGTGTTTTGGGGTGTAATTTCACATATTCCCATGGCATGTTTGAGCAATATATCATTTAGTGACAACTTTGGGCAAAAATGAAATAAAAAATTGTCTTTTTCCTGCAACTTGTGTCACAATATAAAATATTCAATTGACTCAACATGCCTCTCAGCAAATAGCTTGGGGTGTCTACTTTCCAAAATGGGGTCATTTGGGGGGGGTTTGAACTGTCCTGGCATTTTATGCACAACATTTAGAAGCTTATGTCACACATCACCCACTCTTCTAACCACTTGAAGACAAAAACAAAGCCCTTTCTGACACTTTTTGTTTACATGAAAAAAATATTTTTTTGCAAGAAAATTACTCTGAACCCCCAAACATTATATATTTTTTAAAGCAAATGCCCTACAGATTAAAATGGTGGGTGTTTCTTTTCTTTTTTTCACACAGTATTTGCGCAGCGATTTTTCAAACTCATTTTTGGGGGAAAAAACACACTTTTTTAAATTTTAATGCACTAAAACAAACTATATTGCCCAAATGTTTGATGAAATAAAAAAGATGATCTTAGGCTGAGTACATGGATACCAAACATGACATGCTTTAAAATTGCGCACAAACGTGCAGTAGCGACAAACTACATACATTTGTAAAAGCCTTTAAAAGCCTTTACAGGTTACCACTTTAGATTTACAGAGGAGGTCTACTGCTAAAATTACTGCCCTCGATCTGACCTTCGCGGTGATACCTCACATGCATGGTGCAATTACTGTTTACAGACCAACGCTTGCGTTTGCTTTTGGGCGAGAGCAGAGGGGGACAGGGGTGCTTTTTTTTAATTATTATTTTTTTGCTTTTTTATCTTATTTTTAAACTGTTCCTTTCATTTTTATTTTTTTTAATCATTTTTATTGTTATGCCAGGGAATGTAAATATTCCCTATGATAGCAATAGGTAGTGACAGGTACTCTTTTTTTAAAAAAAATGGGTCTATTAGACCCTAGATCTCTCCTCTGCCCTCAAAGCATCTGACCACACCAAGATCGGTGTGATAAAATGCCTTCCCAATTTCCCAATAGCGCTGTTTACATCCAGCGAAATCTAAGTCATAAAATGCTCGTAGCTTCCAGTTTCTTAGGCCATAGAGATGTTTGGAGCCACTCTGGTCTCTGATCAGCTCTATGGTCAGCTGGATGAATCACCGGCTGAATTCTCAGGTTCCCTCAGGTTCCCTGTGGAGACAGGAGAGCCAGAGAAAAACACGGAAGACGGTGGGGGGGGCATTCCCTCCCACTGCTTGTTAAGCAGTCTAGAGGCTAATTAGCTGCTAGGATTGCTTTTACATGAAAGCCGACCGCGGGCTGAAAAGAATGATACCAAGATGATACCTAAACCTGCAGGCATCATTCTGGTATAACCACTCAAAGTCTTGAATGGCGTACCTGAAGACAAAAAAATGGTTAACAATAAAACACAGTAAACAGTAAAGTATAAAAAAATTGCATACCTGAAAAGCAAACATGATAAAACATAACAACAATAAAACATTGCAGAATAGAATACAGTAAAAAAGAGCAGAACAATAGAGAGAGAATAGAGAGAGAGAACAATAAAACGACAACTATTTTTTTTTATTTTATATATTTTTTTGTATATTTTTACACTTTTTTTTTGTAACTAACTTTTATAACTGTAACCGGTTCCAGGTTCGGGTCTCTCAAAATGCGATGGCATCTTGGGAGACCCTGTGAAAGTGTGCCTAGTCTGTGCAGTGCTGTACCCTATGCTAATACTCAACTAGTGAATGGTAGCGTTCAAAACATTCACCAATGCAAAGACCAGGATTGTCAGGACAGGAGGGACAATAATAGCGGGTGTCACGCCTATATCCGCGCTTGCTGCAGACACAACATCTTTTTTGGGGGGGTTCGTTGGGTAGGGGTACTCGGGAGGACATAAAGAAAATGCCTCTCACGCAGCCGACTGCATTTGGTTGGGGGATGTGAATGGGGGAAGTACGAGCGCTGCAGAAGCGGTGGGTTCCCAATTATTAGGATTGGGGAACGCAGCAGGAAGGGCATTATGGGCACGATGGGCCTGTGTTTGTCTTCTTCTTGGTGGCAGTGGGACACTACTTGTGCTTGCCACCTCACCAGCTTGAACTGCACTTGTGGGACTCGCCACGTCACCAAGTGTTACTGCAGTGCTGGTTTGACTACGACCGGGGTGTACTAGGCCGCTGGTGCTTGCCAGTTCACCAAAACGCTACCAAAAAAACTGTTAGCGATCGCAGGGATCAGGCCTGACTCTGTGAATGCTGCAGTTATGTGTTTAGTGTTTTGTAAGTGTCAGTGATCGATCGATACTGCACTTGGGTGGGCTGGGCCGGGCGGAGGGGCAAAACGCAGGTGCTAGCAGGTATCTGTGCTGATCCCGCTAACACTGCGTTTTTGGGAACCCTAAACTGCTGGGGACGCTAGTATAGATCTGATCGGATCAGATATTGATCCGTTCAGATACTATACCACTAAGGGAGGTGTACGGTGCGTGCGTGGATGTTAGCGGTACTGGCGCTAACCTGACGCTGCTTGGGGCTGGTGCTTGCCAGTTCATTAAAATGCTACCAAAAAAACTGTTAGCGATTGCAGGGATCAGGCCTGACTCTGCGAACGCTGCAGTTATGTGTTTAGTGTTTTGTAAGTGACAGTGATCAATCGATACTGCACTTGGGTGGGCTGGGCTGGGCCGGGCGGAGGGGCAAAACGCAGGTGCTAGCAGTTATCTGGGCTGATCCCGCTAACACTGCGTTTTTGGGAACCCTAAACTGCTGGGGAGCTTGTATAGATCTGATCGGATCAGATATTGATCCGTTTCAGATACTATACCACTAAGGGAGGTGTACGGTGCATGCGTGAGTGTTGGCGGTACTGGCGCTAACCTGACGCTGCCTGGGGCGACGCATATCACCGCCAGGCGATCAGGGGGCTAAACCTTAATTCGGTGATAAACGGCGGGTGCCATGACACTATAAAAAAATAAACAAACTAACCAGCGTCACCCGTAACAGTTATACGGTGATCAGTGGTGAAAGGGTTAACTAGGGGGCAATCAAGGAGTTAAAACACTTATTAGGTTATTAGGTAGTATATGGGTGTCCCTGACGCTATAAAACGCTGACGGCGAACCTATATATTTACATCCCTAACTAGGGTCACCTGTGACACTAATACAGAAAAATGATCGCTTAGTGACACTGGCGACGGGGGGTGATCAAGGGGTTAAAACTTTATTAGGGGGGTTAGGGGGGTATCGTAGACCTAAAGGGGGCTAACCCTAACTGCCCTACCACACTCACTGTCACGAACTGACACCAATGCAGTAATCAGAAAAAAAGAAAAACTGCTTGGTATCAGTCTGACGGGGGTGATTAGGGGGGTGATCAGGGGGTGATGGGGGTGTAAAGTGTGCCTGGTGTGTTTTACTGTGTGTGTAGTGTTTGTGCACTCACTCGGATATCTTCTCTCCTCGGCGCCGGAACGGAAAATACCAATCCGAGAGATGACATCACTTCCTCTGCCGCTGTTTACTATACAGCAGCAGAGGAAGAATCTCATTGGCTGGGAGCGATCGCGAGGGGGGCCACGAATGGATGGTCTCACCCTCACCTCTGATCGCTCGGGGACAGAAGCCGACCGCCTCGGGCACCGGGGGGGTCCAATCGGAGCCCCTGCCCGTGGGAAGCAGATAACGTACCAGGTACGTGATTTTGCCTGCCCGTGCATTCTGCCGCAGTATATCTGCCTGAGGCGGTCGGCAAGTAGTTAACACTTTTAGGTTTAGAGAGTCTCACTTCTAGCGCTGCACAGCTATCTTTATATCTATCCTGTAAGGGAGGTGTCACTGCACATCACCAATCATAATTGGCCGACCACAAAGTAGGTTTTTTGCATGTACATAGTATGCTAAAGTTTGGGTTGTCTCACTCATCATGCTGCAATATTGAACACTTTGATGATATCTTACTTATATTGTTTTTTCGAACATTGTAATAAATAGATTTTTAAAACAGCTTACCTGTAAAATCCTTTTCTTGGAGTACATCATGGGACACAGAGCACCATAATAATGAGTATTTGGGTTATACGCTACCTTTAGGTGATTGGACACTGGCAACCAATAGTAAGACGGTTCCTCCCATATAACCCCCTCCTATACCGGAAGTACCTCCATTTTGTAGCAAGCAATGACGATCCCAGAAAAGAGAGGAGGGACCTCTGTGTCCCGTGATGTACTCAAAGAAAAGGATTTTACAGGTAAGCTGTTTTGAAAATCTGTTTTTATTTATCGTACATCACGGGACAAAGAGCACCATAATAATGACTATGTGGGATGTCCTAAAGCAATGCACCTGAGGGGGGGACACATTATCCCTAAGCCTGACAGGCCTGAGATTATAAAGCTGCCTGCAGCACGCTGTGGCCAAAAACAGTCTCTTTTTGAGACCTCACATCCACCTGGTAAAACCTGGTGAACGTATGAACTGAAGACCAAGCGGCCGCTTTGCAAACCTGAGCCATAGACACCTGTTGGTGTACTGCCCATGATGCACTAATCCCTCTAGTGGAGTGTGCTTTTAAATCCCTGCGCTTTAATCCATACGCTTGGATAATAGTCTGGCGAATCCACCTGGATATAGATAAACTTGTTGCCGGCTGTCCTTTTTTAGGACCTTCTGGCAGGACAAAAAAACAGTCAGTCTTCCGAAAAGAAGCTGACACCTTTAAGTAAACTTTGACCGCCCTCACCACATCCAGTGAGTGAAGCGACCTTTTCTCCCTAGTCTTAGGGTTTGTAAAAAAGGAAGGTAAAATTATATCCTGAGTCAAATGAAATTTGGAAACCACCTTCGGTAGAAAATCCGGACGAGGGGACATGACCACTCTGTCCTGATGAAGAATCAAAAAAGGTTCCTTGCAAGAAAGGGCGGCCAATTCTGACACCCTTCTAGTAGATGTTATAGCCACCAAAAAGACCAATTTCCTGATCAATAGGACAAAAGGAATATGCTTAATAGGTTCAAAAGGTTATCTCTGCAAGGTTGACAGGACCAAGTTTAGGTCCCAGGGAACTAAAGGTGGCTTAACCGGCGGCCTTAGGTGCGTTACTCCGTTGACAAAGGATCGTACCAAAGAATGGGATGCAATTGGTCTTTGGAAAAAAACGGTAAGGCCGAAATCTGTCCTTTAATTGTCCCCAGAGCCAGCTTAAAGTCTACTCCTGCTTGAAGAAAGGCAAGAACTCTTCCAACCGTATATTTACGAGGGTTCCACTTCTTTCCTTCACACCAGGAAGTGTACAATTTCCAGACTCTATAGTAAATAGTTCTAGAAACTGACTTTCTAGCGTTTATCAGAGTAGATAAGACTGAACCCAAAATACCACTGTCTTTCAATAGCCTGGTCTCAATAGCCATGCCATCAAATTCAGCAACCGTAAAGAAGGATGGTATATGGGTCCTTGAGACAACAGGTCTGGACAGCGCGGAAGGACCAACGGGTCCCCCACAGCCAACTTCACAATCTCTGTGTACCAGGATCTCCGGGGCCATGCTGGTGCTACCAGGATCAATGGCTTTCGTTCCTCCTGTATTCTGCGTAGCAGGTGCGGCAGAATTTGGATCAGAGGGAAAGCATATATCAGAGAGTACTGATTCCAAGGAACCACTAATGCGTCTGTCCCGACAGCAAGCAGATCCTTGGTCCTGGATACAAACTTGTCCAGTTTGGCATTAAATCTGGACGCCAGCAGATCCACATCTGGGGTCCCCCAGTGTTGACAGATCTGTAGGAAAACCTCGTGATGCAGGGCCCATTCCCCTGGCAACAATTTTTGGCGACTCAGAAAGTCTGCCTGCCAATTGTCCATCCTGGGATAAACACTGCCGAAAGAAACGGCACATGTCTTTCTGCCCAAGTCAATATGTGATTTACTTCTCTTTGGGCTGCCCGACTCCTGGTACCTCCCTGGTTCATGTATGCCACTACTGTGGAGTTGTCGGACTGGACTCGTACAGGAAGACCCCGCAATCTGGATGTCCAGAATCGCAGAGCCAGACGAGCTGCCCGAATCTCCAATAGATTGATGGGCAAGGTCCTTTCTGCCTGGGACCATATTCCTTGAACAGACGCCTCCTCTAGGACTGCTCTCCAGCCGAGAAGACTGGCGTCTGTAGTTACAACTCTCCAGGCTGTTGGTGGAAAAGATTTTCCCTTTTTTAAATTGCTGGTTCTCAACCACCAAGAGAGGTTCCATAGTACCTGTGGAGATAGAACCATAGGATGATCTAAGGTTCGAGCAGACCTGTCCCAGGCTTCCAGAATACTGTTCTGGAACACCCTTGAGTGGAACTGTGCATATGGGACTGCGTTGAAGGATGACACCATCTTGCCCAGCAACCTCATGCACAGCCGAATAGAAGGTCTTGGTTCTTTTTTCACCCTCTGGATGAGTTCCACTATGGAAATGACCTTTAAGGGGGGTAGAAACACCTTTTCTTGGGCGGTGTCCAAGACCAGACCCAGATACACCAAGGCTTGGGTTGGGCAAAGGGCTGACTTGTCCACATTTAGAATCCAACCTAGGCGTTGTAAAACCCATACTGTTCTTGACACATTTTGAATCAGGACGGGCCAAGGGCAATCCCTTATGAGACGATCATCCAGATATCCTACCACGGAGATCTTCTGGGACCTTAGGGAAGCCAACACTGGGGCCAGAATCTTTGTGAAAACCCTGGGGGCCGTGGCCAGACCGAATTGCAGTGCCACGAATTGAAAATGATTGCCCTCTACTGCAAAACGTAGAAACCTCCTGATGTGAACCGAAGATCGGTACATGAAGGTAGGCGTCCTTGATATCTATGGATGCTAAGTAATCTCCCTTTCTCAGAGATTTTATTATTGAACGAACTGACTCCATACGGAAGGACCGGATGTTTACAAAGAGGATGAGAGCCTTGAGGTCCAAAATGGGCCTTAGCTCCCCATTTGGTTTTGGCACAGTAAAGAGGTTTGAGTAAAACCCCTTGAATCTTTCCTTGTGAGGAACTTTGATAATTACCCCCTGCTTCAGCAGATGCTGCAAAGCTAGGAATAGGGATCTCTTTTTCTCTGGATCCGACCGAACCCTTGAGTACAGAAAATGGTTTGGGGACATTTCCCGGAACTCTATTCTGTAACCGTGTGTTACAGTGGAAATGACTCATCTGTCTTGGACCAGTTCTCCCCAGGCATCCAAAAACAGCCAAAGCCTGCCCCCCACCCTTGAGAGCGGGGGCGCCCCTTCACAAGGTTGACTTGGAGTTGGGCTTGTCTGGCTTTTGGGTCAAGGGCTTCTTCTGACCCTGGGGTCTTTTAAACCCAGACAGCTGAGGCCGTCGATACCACTTGGGGGAAGAAGCGCTAGGTCCTGGAGCATTGGGAATTTTATAAGAGTGTTGCCTACCTCTCATTTTGATAGGGAGAAGGGCACTATTTCCTTCAGAGATCTTTTGAATGTACTTATCCAGATCCTCGCCAAACAAGCGTTTTCCATGGAATGGAAAAGCTGCGAGTAGCCTTTTGCATGGTGTCTCAGCAGACCAGTTCTTTAGCCACAAAACCCTGCACATATGGATTGACAGCAACGCAAAACAAGACATCTGCTGGATTGAGTCTTTCAATGCGTCTACTGCAAAACATAAAGCATGAGGAATTTCCGAAAACTCCTCGGTAGATTGCTCCTGGAAAGGTACGTTTTTTATTAACCTTTTAAAGTGGTCTTTTAGGGATTGGCATACCCAAATAGCTGCAACTGCTGGCTGAACTGCTGCACCAGCCACCACAAAAGAGGCCTTTATTAAGGACTCTAGCTTTTTATCTGTCGGATCCTTAAATACCTGGGCATTATCCACTGGGCAGGTTGGACTCTTATTTACTGAAGAAATGGCAGCATCCACCAAAAGTATATCCCATTTCTTCCTGAACTTCTCCTCCATAGGATATAAGATAGAAAACCTTTTTGGAGGTAAGTATATCTTGTCAGGGTGATTCCAGTCTGCGTAAACCACCTGCTTCAATAATGGATCCAGAGGGAACGCTTGGGAACCTTGCTGAGGTCGCAAGGATCCCAAAGTAGAACAGGAGAGTCCAGACCCCTGAACCAGGGGTAACTTAAACACAACTTGTACCATCTCACTTAGAGATTGGATAAAGAACTTTTGGGAATGGGAGGCTGAAATTGGCTCCTCTGAGCCAGAGTCCTCAGCTGAGGACTCTTCAGCCTCTCCTTCTTCCCGGTCCTTTGTGACCACCTCCTCCAAATCCTCTGCCCACTCTGGTTCCAGATCACCTGGACCCATCTGGCTATAAGAGTCCTGGTGCTCTAGTGATTCTCCACTTGGCCCAGGCTCAGGGAAGGGAGATCTATTACGCTTTTTCCCACCCTGTGTTACAGAGGAAATCATGCCAGCTATTTTGCCTTCAAGGCTCGCTAAGGCAGATGCCAAATCATCCTTTGTAACATAGGCCGAGGCAGGTATATTGGTGGTGGCCACTATGCCTGACAAATGCAATGGCTCAGCCAGGCCAGATGCCGCAGGTCTTTCAGGGGAGACTGAGGCTGCATCAGCATGGGGTTGGTCCCCTGTTTTTAAGGGAGGTACTCTTACCCCTGTGCTTGCCCTGCTCCCTGTACCTCGTTTTCTGGAAGACATTGCTTACATACGAGCAAAAAAGTACTCCCCACAACTGTAACCAGCGTCGCAACTTTGTCAAAAAACCTCCAGACTCACGTGCCCCAGTATCGCTCTGTGTGCTCCATCTCCTGCCAGGAGCTCCATCCTTATAAAGGCTTAACCTGAGAATGCACTGATCACATTATATAAAAAAATTCCCAAGGAGAGTACTCACCGTCCCAAGCAGCAGGGCCTGTTTTATCAGGCCCAATCTTCCCCCATCATGGCGGGTAGCACCTCTGAGGACCTTCAAGGACCGGGTCCCCCATTTCATTGGGGTCCACACCCTTAGACCTGTAAGGCACCCTTCTGGTTTACCTTGGGCAAGTTTTGACCAGGAATACCAACTTAACAAGGGTCCAGCGCCATATAGGACATGTCACAGGCAAAACCTTGCTCTTGAACCGAGGCTCGGGTACCATCCACTTTAGCTTTCTTATGCCATCCGAATGGATCCGATTATAACGCCCTCACTGGGACATCATTTGAAGAATTTTGAAGAGCTTCAACAGCCATGACCATCACCTTCAAGACACTTCCGGTATAGGAGGGGTTATATGGGAGGAACCGTCTTACTATTGGTTGCCAGTGTCCAATCACCTAAAGGTAGCGTATAACCTAAATAGTCATTATTATGGTGCTCTGTGTCCCGTGATGTACGATAAAGAAATTCCTGTATAATTGTGCTGAAACACGTGTTGATTGTTTAAACATTTGAAATAAAAATACTATTTTTAGGTTTAGGGAGTCTCACTTGTAGTGCTGCACAGTTCTCTTTCTATGTATTTGGTGTTGGATTTTGTGGATGAATCCTTCTGTGTTCAGCTGATTAGTATATATAATTGTTATGCCCCGTACACACGGTCAGACATTGTTCGGACATTCCGACAACAAAATCCTAGGATTTTTTCAGACGGATGTTGGCTCAAACTTGTCTTGCATACACACGGTCACACAAAGTTATCGGAAAATCCAATCTTTCTGAACGCGGTGACTAAAACACGTATGTCGGGACTATAAATGGGGCAGTAGCCAATAGCTTTCATCTCTTTATTTATTCTGAACATGCGGGGCACTTTGTGCGTTGGATTTGTGTACACACGATCGGAATTTCCGACAACGGATTTTGTTGTCGGAAAATTTTATAGCCTGCTCTCAAACTTTGTGTGTCGGAAAATCCGATGGAAAATGTGTGATGGAGCCTACACACGGTCGGAATTTCTGACAAGGTCCTATCACACATTTTCCGTCGGAAAATCTGACCGTGTGTACAGGGCATAAGAGGTTTTTGGCTGTGCAGTGACACATTTCCTGCCTGGCACTGTCAGTATTGCCAGCTGGTTGGTGATTTTGCCGGCACACAGAAGTTATTGGAGTTACCACACGGCTGTTCTGTACAACCAGAAGTGACCGGAGCTGCTCTGTCCTACTTCTCTATTATTTCCCAGTGCATTCTGGGATACTGGAGCCTCCGCTGTCTGTCCTCCAATGCCCAGCGATTATTGGACATCACCATGAAATGAATGGAGGCGACTGACAAGCGTGGATGTCTCATGACAGAGACATGCGGCTTCATTTATAATACAACACTACCGCTCCTGTGTGACCAGCACTGTGTGCTGCCATTGTAATATTCATGGCAGGCATGGAAGGACGGTTATCAGGCTTTAGAAATGCTGAATAAATGTCACATAATCACATGGTACTGACACACGTGTGACCGAGACCTCACTGACCTCTGTAGCTACAGACACCACGGATCAATTCATCCTCAATTTTCACACAATATCCAGTGAGGTCCCTCCGGTGGGTTTCAGCAATCTGCTCCCCCCTCCCCTGAGTCATTCAGTTATGAAGGGAAATTACAGCTTGAGCTACTGAGCTCTGTAAATAACATGGATTGTACAGTGATCCGGGAAGGACAGGCAGGTAAACATGTGGAAAATAGATTTCAGCTCCACCTGCTGTCTGAAAATGAAAATGCAAATTATTTATATAGAATATTTCATATTTTTTTTTTTCCAAAACAAAATGGTGTTTTATTAGAAGAGTAAGTTGCATACAGTGCATATTTAGACAGCGGTATTTAAACAGTTTGATCAATATACATTTGACATCAATATACAGGAAGAGGTAGCAGGGGAAGTGTATAGGCATAGTATGTGGTATTAAGTAAAACAATATATTGTACAACAGGTCTATACTGCATATTCATTAACCATTATATCCATACTGTTCATCAATTTGTATATTTTGGGTATTCATTCAGCTATTGCATTACATGTTGAGGCGTTACCTATCCAGGTGTCCCAAATTTTACCATATTTTGCAGGGCAACCCCTATGAACATATATTTCTTTCTTGTACGGTAAGACATTATTTATGGCTAAAATCCATTCCTGAAGTGTCGGGGATATGGGTTGTAGCCATTTCCTGGCTATCAGTAGTCTGGCCGTGAAAAGTGTTTCTTGGAGAAAGATCTTATGAAATTTATCTGAATCAGGATCTGGGAATATTCCCAGCAGACATTGTTTGGGGCATAGTGTGAGGGGGGAACCCATTTCGTCGTGAATGAATTTCACAATTTGGGACCAATAATCCTGTATTGCTGGACACGACCAGAGAAGATGGAAGAAAGTGCTAGAGGGGCTGTCACACCTAGGACATCGCGGGTTCTGGTTGGGTTTAAATTTAGCCAGACGGAGGGGAGTCATGTATGTCCTGTGCATAATGTAAAGTTGTGTAAGGCGGTCTGATAACTTTGTGGAGACTTTTTTGCAAGTATCCAAGGCATCTTCCCATTCATCATCCTCCAACTCGCCTATATCTTCAGACCAGGGTATTTTTAGCCTATATGCAATGTGCACCGCTGTGGGTCTTAGTAAGGAATTATAAAATCCTGATATCAGTTTACGATGGTCTGAATCTAGCATAATATAGAGCACATCTAGCTGTTCCAATGTTGGGGGACTATCGCCAAATTGCGCTCTTAGGGCGTGTCGGAGTTGCAGGTAACGAAAATGCATATTGTTAGGGAGGTTGAATTCCTCCTTAAGTTGTTGGAATGATTTTAGTGTATTGTCAGCATAAACATCTGACAGAAACCCCACTCCATGGTCCAACCATAATTCGTGACCTGGCACCTCCAGCAGTTCCCCCAAGCTCGGGTTATTCCATAGAGGGGTATGAGAGTGTACAGCTGGTATTTTGAGTTTTCGTTGTATCACTTCCCATACTCTGCAATGGTGATACAGCAACCCTTTCTTATTATCTATTTTACTAGTGCCTCGAAATAGAATCTGGAAGGGGTGTGTGAATCTATGTCCTAGGGGGGAGTTCATAAGGGATAGGTATCGTTCCTTATCGTGCTTATCCAAGTGGAAGAAGTGGGATAGCTGTGCCGCTAAATAGTATAAGTTGAAGTCAGGTAATGCCAGTCCCCCCAACTCCGAGGGGTTTTTCAGAGCTTGCCAGGACAATTTGTGGCGACTCGATCCCCAAACAAAGGAGTTAAGGATGGTCTCGATGGATTTAAATATCCTTAGCGGGATATACTGTGGGGTGTGCCAAAGGACATATAGGAACTTGGGGAGAAGCACCATCTTAATTAGATTCACCCGACCCATCACCCCAAGTGGCAATTTAGCCCAATTTTGTGTTTTGGATTTCAAGGTAGTTATTAAGGGTTCTATGTTAAGGCGAATAAAGTCTTCCGGGGAGCGGGTCACCACGATTCCCAGGTATGTCATGACGCTGACTCTGACGAGTGGGGAGTTGGCCTGCAGTTCAGTGGGGGCACTTATGTCTAGTGGGAGTATTTGGGATTTATCCCAGTTTATTTTTAAGCCCGAGTATTTACCAAATTTTTTGATCACCTCTAGAGCCACCTGTAAGGAGGGGCCGGCGTCCGACAGGTATAGTAACATGTCGTCCGCATAGAGACTGACTTTTTCCAGTATGTTTCCCTTGCTCAGTCCCCGAATACCTGGGTGAGTCCTAAGGGAGGAGGCAAGGGGTTCCACCGCAAGTGCGAATAGCAGGGGGGAAAGTGGGCATCCCTGCCTCGTTCCCCTGGATAGAGGGAAAAAATTGGAGGTTTTGCCATTAACCAAGACCCTGGCGCGTGGGTTCTGGTACAACAACTTGATCCATTTAATGAACCTAGGCCCAAAACCAAATTTGGCAAGGCATTCCCAAAGGTATATCCACTCAACAGAGTCGAACGCCTTTGCGGCGTCAAGAGACACCACGACTCTGGAGCCTAGAGAATCATGGTTGGCCTGGATATTCATGTGAAGTCTGCGTAAGTTGTACGCCGTGTTCTTAGCTGGCATGAACCCAGTTTGATCTGGATGGATCAATGTATGGATTACGTTATTCAGACGGAGCACCAGGGCCTTGGCCAAAATTTTGATGTCCAATTGAAGAAGAGAAATCGGGCGATAGGATTCTGGGTATTCTAGGTTCTTGCCCGGTTTGGGGATTAGTACAATATTTGCTTCCGACATGGAAGGGGGTAAACTCTCGGAATCAAATATGTGTTGGAACAGTTCATGAAGTTTGGGAGTTAAAAATTCACTATAGGCCGTATAAAATTCCAAGGGCAACCCATCTGCACCAGGAGCTTTGGATGGACTTTGGATGGACTTTACTTTCAGTAAAGGGAGCCTCTAGTGTCTCCACCTGGGCTGGGGTTAGGGTAGGTAACTCTATATCTGACAGTAATGAGACAATTTCCTCTGTGGGGTTATTCACGGTAGATGAATATAAAGACTCAAAGAATAGCCGAAATTCTCCAGATACTTGCCCAGGGTCGGTCACCAGATTGCCATCAGTGGTCCGAAGTGAAACTACCGTAGGGGGTCTATGATCTAGATGTGCTAGATACGCCAACAGGCGGCCCGCCCTTTCCCCGCATTCATAGTGTCTTTGTTTGCTATAATAGATTTTCCTATCAGCCTTTTCAAAGTGCAGGTTGTTGACTACCCTAGCCTGCAGTTTCATTAGATCTGCCGTGAGCGGTGAGGGGTTATCTGTGAAGTTCTTTTCAGCTTCGATTAAAGATTGTTCTGCTTGTTGGAGGATTCGGGAAGACGCCTTGCGGTGACGTGAGATGCGGTGGGAAAGGACCAGGCGGGCATGGGATTTAAAAGAATCCCATACTGTGCCAAAGGGTGCTGTACCCCTATTCGTCTGGAAATAAAACTCCCACTCCTCAACAGCCTCTTCTAGGTCTGGGATTGCCGTCAGCCAGAAGGGATTCAATCGCCAGTTGTATGTTGATGGGGGTGAGTCAATGTTGAGTTTAATCCAGTAGGGGGCATGGTCTGATAGGATACGGGGACTGAAACCCACCTCTCCCAGTAAGGGTAGAGTGCGAGATATCAAAATCAGGTCTATACGGGACATGGCATTGTGTGATGCAGAGAAGCATGAATATATCCTAGTGAGCGGGTTGCGATGCCTCCATGTATCCACAAGTGCCAGGTCTGTAAGGGTTTTACCAAATCTGGTATCTGCCTGAGGGGGGTCAACTTGGGATGATGTGGAGATACGGTCTAATTCCCTGTTCATTACATTATTAAAGTCGCCAAGCCACACGGCAGGCACGGTAGGGAATTGGGACATAAACGCTATTCCTTCATGTATTGCACCGAATTGAAAGGGAGGGGGTACATAAAATGCCAATATAAGTATTTCTAACCCATTCATTTTGGCGTGCAAAAATAAAAATCTGCCCTGGGGGTCAGATCTGAGGGTCAGCAACACAAATTGCACTGTTTTTGCTATCAATATTGCTATACCTCTGGAGTTAGCCGTATAGGGAGCTTGGTACAACCATCCCACCCAGGGTTTCTTGAGCGACATCTGAAGTTGGCCTGTAAGGTGAGTTTCTACCAGTACCATGAGACCTGCCGACTGTGATTTGAGGAAAGCTAGGACTGCAGTCCGTTTAGCTTTAGCTCTAATACCTCTCACATTCCAAGTGATGCATTTAATTTCCGACATAATGTTTACTTTGGTAGAGGCCTATACCAGGAATTCGCTGTCCAGGGCGCCGCAGACCGCCCCAAAATCGGGGGAGTCCACAGCGTCTCCCAGCAACTCCCGCGGGCCCCGCGAGGCGGGACAGCCGATTCCACGCAGGTTGACAAATTTCTAGGTTGCACATAGCTCTAGTTCGCTGTATTATTATTGCTTGTACATATAAACACCTGTCACTGTTACTCTTCAATAAGTGATTCATAGGACAAACACCAACCCAATCAGAACAGTTCGATTGGAACTGTAACAACGCGCCAGAATGCCTGGGTAAACAATGCATCCAGTGTATAACAAATGCAGTTTGTCGAGACCAGGCAGACCAGGGAAACCAACTTGTGAACATAAAAAAATAAACGTTGCATTGAAATTGAAAAATAGCGGGTTCCATGTGGAAACCCGTATCTAGTAGGGCGAAACTTCGCTGTAAAACAAACAGTGGCAGCAAGGGGGGGGACTACTGGAAAAGAAAGCCTAGTGTCCAGAGTCCTCTTTTGTAAGTGTCACCTCGGGTTAACCCTTGCCATAAGGATTTAAATATTTGAGTTCAGCTGCTTGTTTACACGCTGGGTATCTGATCGAATCTCTTCAGAATGAAGGGGAGACATTGCACTCTTGGCTGGGGGTGTGTGTGCACCCAAGGATAAGTTCTAGAGCAAAGAGTGGTGGTGGGACAAAAAAGCAGGAGGGTCACTGAGACTTGAGGGGGAGGGGGACTAGTGCACGGGTGGTAAAACAGCAAGGTAGGGGTTGACGCTGATATTACAGTACCTGAGTGAGGTAGTTGTTCCTGTTAATTCCTGTGACGCTGTAAGTGTTGTAGCTGGCAGATGTCCCTCCGTGCATGTGGTGGCGTGGGCAGGGGTTTGAGATAGATCGAATGGGGTCAGGCGGGCTCGCGCTCCGGCGCTGCCTTATCTTCCAGCCAGGCAAACACTGCGTTTGGTGTATCAAAAAAGTGAGCACGATCTTCACTGACCACTCGCAGTCTCGCAGGAAAGAGCATCGCATAAGTGTAGTGGCGAAGCCAGAGTTGACGCTTGGCTTCGGTGAATAATGCCCTCTTCTTCTGAACATCTGCAGAGAAGTCCGGGAATACTTTGATCTCGGTGTTCTTGAAGGGAATGTTGCCTTTAAGCCTAGTGAGCCTGAGGACCGCGTCCCGGTCCCTAAAGTTGAGCAGCTTGGCGATGAATGTCCTCGGTGGTGCACCTGGGGGAGGAGGTTTCGCCGCCAGCCTGTGTGCCCGCTCCACCACGAATGAAGTAGAAAACTCAGTCCTCCCGAAGGTGTTGATTAGGAGGTTTTCCAGGAAGGAAGGCGGATCAGGGCCCTCTGACCCTTCTGGCAGGCCAATGAACCACAGGTTACACCTGCGTAAGCGGTTCTCCATGTCGTCCTGCTTAGCAAGAACCATGGAAAGCTGATGTTGCAGGCGCTCAGTGTGGTTTTGTAGGGGCGGTATCTCATCCTCCATATTACTGATTCGGGTTTCCGTCTCAGTGACCCGATCTCGCAGTTTTTGTAAATCCTGGCGGATTAAAGAGACATCCACCTTTACCTCCTCGATTTTGCTTGTAAGTGTGCTCTTGCAGTCCGATATGGCCTCAAGCACACGTGCCGTGTCTTCTGCAGCCGCTTCTGTGTGAGAGAAGGATCCGGCGCCATTTTCTCCTCCGGGCTCCTTGTCTGTGTTGCGGTATTTTGCCAGTTTGGTAGCGGGGTCTGTCTTCTGCTTCGGCAGCGACATGATCCCTGAGTGCAGGGGATTGAGCGGAATCCAGCGGTAACCGAAAAAAGGTAGTTTAAAGGCTAGGATGTATAGATGCGGATTATGGGCAAGCGGAGCTCCCGATTCTCACTCCTTACGCCATGCCAGTCCAGGCCACGCCCCCGAATATTTCATATTTACAAATCTCTGAATGGAATGTTTTGTCCTGACCATAATAAAGACAGAAAACACGATCCATTCCTCTGAAGACAAAGACCTCAGACAGTTCTCACTTCTGTACAAAAGGCCGTCCCATAACCAATACAACTCATACTCCAGAAATATCATCTGTCATTGTCTCCCTTCTGCAGGACAGGAGTTATAAATCCTGGAAAGTTACCCCTCCCCCATCACTAGAAGAAATGATGAACATCCCTAACTCCCATCCCCTTTATGAGTCCTTGTCTGCCATAAAAAGTCCCAAGTCTTCTTCTGCCAATGGCTCCCCCTGCTGTGTCTGAGCCAATGAGAAGGGAGAGAGCCAAGAGAGCCTCTGCTCTTGTGCACATTGCTGGATGGAGATCAGGCTCAGGTAAGTATTGGGGATGGGGGGAGCTGCATGCAGAAGATGTTTTACCTTCATACAGAGAATACAGAAAATACATTAACCGGTTCCTGACCAGCCGCCACAGTTGTACTGCAGCAGGTTGGCTCTCCTGCGCAAATCGCCATCATTGTACATCAGTCAAAGGGTGGGTGGGGGTTCACGCCCCCCCACCATTCCCACAACAGTTGTATTGATTTCAGAACCGATCAGTCTACAGGCCCAGGTCAATGATTTCTGGCCTGGACCTGCTGATTAGTTCTGGTGAATGGCAGACTGTCCTCTGTCTCTGTAATGTAAACACAGGCAGAGGAAGTGATGTCATCTCCCCTCGTGGAGCCCTTTTAGTTTCCAGTGAGTGAGGAGAAGACATCTATTGTAAGTACACCAACACTACACTGACACCAGGACATGTAGGTACACATTTAACCCCCTGATCGTCCCCCCAGTTAACCCTTTCACTCCCTGTCACAGTGTCACTAGTATAGTGTACAGATCTCTTATCTGATCACTGTATTAGTGTCACGGGTGACATCAGTTGGGTTTTAGTGTCAGTTATGGTCAGCGTCAATCCCAGACAGCGTCAGATTAGTGCCAGGTACACTAATACACACACACACTATATACCTCCATTACTAGTATAGTATCTGAACGGATCAATATCTTTAATATGATCACAACTATATTAGCTTCCCCAATAGTATAGTGTTCCCAAAAGCACGACATTAGCAGGATCAGCCCAGACACCTGCCAGCACCTGTGTTTAGCCCCTCCTCCCAGCCCAACCCACCCAAGTGCAGTATCAAAAGATCACTGTCACTTACAAAACACAGCACACAAAACTGCAGCGTTAGCAGAGTCACCCCTGATCCCTGCTACCACTAACAGTTCTTTTTATTTGTAGCGATTGAAGCAGTCACTGACAACCAGGTGCTCTTTTACCTGTGAGTCACACTAGCTGTACCTATAGGTTTAGTGGCCAAAAATTCCAAACAGAGGTACATCATTGAAGAGACCTCACTGTCAGATTCAGGCTCAGTATACAATCTGGTACAGAGCACCCTGACCGATAGCTCTGATGATGGAGTAGTGGTCCCTGCTAAGGTCAGGCATACCCGACCCCGTTCTTCTGTTGCTGAGGTGTAACAACTGCATGGTTCTTGTATGGAGCAGAGAGCCAGTACTAGTGTCGCTCATCCTTCTGGTGAACTGGCAAGCACCAGCAGCCTAGTACATCCTGGTCGTAGACAAACCAGCACTGCAGTAACAATTGGTGACATGGCATGGCGAGTCCCATAAGTGCAGTTCAAGCTGGTGCAGTGGCTAGCACAAGTAGTGCTCTGCAGCCACCAAGAGTTTGAACACAGGCCTGTAGAGCCCATAGTGCCCTTCCTGATGTGTTTGCTAATCCTGATTGGAAGCCCACCACTTCTGCAGTGCCCGTACCTCCCCCATTCATTGGACAACCCAGAATTCAGGTGGAAACCCTTGACTAGAGATGAGCCCCCCAGCTCGGTTCGCACCAGAACTTGCAAACAGACAAAACATTTGTGCGAACACCATCAAAGTCTATGAGACACAAATGTGAAAATAAAAACATTTAAAAGGCTCATTTTAAAGGCTTATATGCAAGTTATTGCCATAAAAAGTGTTTGGGGACCCGGGTCCTGCCCCAGGGGACATGGATCAATGCAAAAAAAAGATTTTAAAACGGCCGTTTTTTCAGGAGCAGTGATTTTAATGATTTTTTCTCTCTTCTGAAATTCCAACAATCATTCTTGGTGACTTCAACATCCCTGTTAATCTTAACCCTCCCGCTACGTCCAAGCTGCTGAGCTTAACCTCCTCTTTTGACATACAGTGGGGACGGAAAGTATTCAGACCCCCTTACATTTTTCACTCTTTGTTATATTGCAGCCATTTGCTAAAATCATTTATTCTTTTTTGTCCTCATTAATGTACACACAGCACCCCATATTGTACACACAGCACCCCATATTGACAGAAAAACACAGAAATGTTGACATTTTTGCAGATTTATTAAAAAAGGAAAACTGAAATATCACATGGTCCTAAGTATTCACACCCTTTGCTCAGTATTTAGTAGAAGCACCCTTTTGATCTAATACAGCCATGAGTCTTTTTGGGAAAGATACAACAAGTTTTTCACACCTGGATTTGGGGATCCTCTGCCATTCCTCCTTGCAGATCCTCTCCAGTTATGTCAGGTTGGATGGTAAACGTTGGTGGACAGCCATTTTTAGGTCTGTCCAGAGATGCTCAATTGGGTTTAAGTCAGGGCTCTGGCTGGGCCATTCAAGAACAGTCACAGAGTTGTTGTGAAGCCACTCCTTCATTATTTTAGCTGTGTGCTTAGGGTCATTGTCTTGTTGGAAGGTAAACCTTCGGCCCAGTCTGAGGTCCTGAGCACTCTGGAGAAGGTTTTCGTCCAGGATATCCCTGTACTTGGCCGCATTCATCTTTCCCTCGATTGCAACCAGTTGTCCTGTCCCTACAGCTGAAAAACACCCCCACAGCATGATGCTGCCACCACCATGCTTCACTGTTGGGACTGTATTGGACAGGTGATGAGCAGTGCCTGGTTTTCTCCACACATACCGCTTAGAATTAAGGCCAAAAAGTTCTATCTTTGTCTCATCAGACCAGAGAATCTTATTTCTCACCATCTTGGAGTCCTTCAGGTGTTTTTTTAGCAAACTCCATGCGGGCTGTCATGTGTCTTGCACTGAGGAGAGGCTTCCGTCGGGCCACTCTGCCATAAAGCCCCGATGGTTGACTTTCTACAACTTTCTCCCATCTCCCGACTGCATCTCTGGAGCTCAGCCACAGTGATCTTTGTGTTCTTCTTTACCTCTCTCACTAAGGCTCTTCTCCCCCGATAGCTCAGTTTGGCCAGACGGCCAGCTCTAGGAAGGGTTCTGGTTGTCCCAAACGTCTTCCATTTAAGGATTATGGAGACCACTGTGCTTTTAGGAACCTTAAGTGCAGCAGAAATTTTTTTGTAACCTTGGCCAGATCTGTGCCTTACCACAATTCTGTCTCTGAGCTCTTCAGGCAGTTCCTTTGACCTCATGATTCTCATTTGCTCTGACATGCACTGTGAGCTGTAAGGTCTTATATAGACAGGTGAGTGGCTTTCCTAATCAAGTCCAATCAGTATAATCAAACACAGCTGGACTCAAATGAAGGTGTAGAACCATCTCAAGGATGATCAGAAGAAATGGACAGCACCTGAGTTATATATATGAGGGTCACAGCAAAGGGTCTGAATACTTAGGATCATGTGATATTTCAGTTTTTCTATTTTAATAAATCTGCAAAAATGTCAACAATTCAGTGTTTTTCTGACAATATGGGGTGCTGTGTGTACAATATGGGGTGCTGTGTGTACAATATGGGGGGCTGGGTGTACATTAATGAGGGAAAAAAATGATCTTAAATGATTTTAGCAAATGGCTGCAATATAACAAAGAGTGAAAAATTTAAGGGGGTCTGAATACTTTCCGTCCCCACTGTAATATATAATATATATACATAGTTCATTCAGTGGTGTACATTCATTATATAATAAACTTCAGGCGGTGTATTCATATATATATATAAAATCAAATACACTGCCTGGGCTGCCTGAATATAGAGTATACACTGAATATATAGTCTACGCTAAATGCCGAGTGTGTGTATATATACATACGTATATATATATATATGTATATATATAGACTAATGCCGCTTACACGCGGTCGGACATTCCGACAACAAAATCCATGGATTTTTTCCGACGGATATTGGCTAAAACTTGTCTTGCATACACACGGTCACACAAATCTTGTTGGAAATTCTGAACGTCAAGAACGCGGTGACGCACAACACGTACGATGAGCCGAGAAAAATTAAGTTCAACAGCCAGTGCGGCTCTTCTGCTTGATTCTGAGCATGCGTGGAACTTTGTGCCTCGAAATTGTGTACACACGATTGGAATTTATGAGAACAGATTTTGTTGTTGGAGAATTTGAGAACCAGATCTCAAATTTTGTGTGACGGAAATTCCGATGGAGCCCACACACGGTTGGAAGTTCCGACAACAAGCTCCGATCACACATTTTCCGTCGTAAAATCTGACCGTGTGTACGGGGCATTACTGTGTATATATCAAATACACTGCCTACACTGACTGAATATCTAGTCTACACTAAATGCAGACTGACTGTGTGTGTGTGTGTATATATATAAATCTCGTATAATAATATACACACGCACACACACACATCAAATACACTGCAACTAACTAACCTGCCTGCCTAATCTAGCTCAATCTATCTCTGTCCACAGTCACTTACGATACACGGCCGCTATGTAAGCAGCCTTATATAGTGTGGGGCGTGGATTAGTCCCCCTGAGCCATGATTGGCCAAAGGCACCCTGTCTTTGGCCAATTATGGCTCTCTCTGCAGAGCGCGCTGTGATTGGCCAAAGCATGCAGGTCAGGTGCATGCTTTGGCCAATCATCAGACACTAGTGCACTGAGATCTCGCAGTGCATTATGGGGCATTCCGTATGGAACTTGAATTTCCCGTGAATGCCCCATATTTTTTGCTGTTCGGCGAACAGGCGAACACCCGGCGTTTGACTCGAACATCAAGCTCATCTTTACCGTTGACTTTTATTTACTGTTTTTCACAGAAGATCTGTAGAGATCTATTGCAGACAAAAGCAATTTATACGCTGGGCAATTTATCGCCGCAAATCCTCATTTGACCCTTTCCAGAGAATGTGGCTGGAAACCTATTACAGTTCCCGAATTTAAGACCTTTCTGGGCCTATCCCTTCTCATGGGCATTACTAAAAAGTGTGAGTTGCAGTCTTTTTGGTCCACTGACCCAATTCATCATATGCCTGTGTTCTCTGCTTCCATGACCAGGGCTACATATGAGCAAATCTTGCAGATTATGCACTTCAACGACAATGAACTCTGTCATCTTCAGCTCCACAAAATTCGGCCCCTCTAAAACCACTTCAACCAACAATTTGAAGCCTTGTTTATTCCCGATCAAGTTGTCTGCATTGATGAGTCCCTAATTACATTTTTTGTCTGCCTTTCTTTCAAACAGTATGCCCCCAGCAAGCATGCCAGATATGGGGATATGGGGTCAAGATGTATAAGCTCTGAGACAGGGCCACAGGCTATACATATAGTTTTCTGGTTTACTTGGGAAAAGATAGTAACATGGAACCCCACAACTGCCCAGACTACATAGGGAGCAGCAGTAAGATTATTTGGGACTTGGTGTCACCCTTATTCAGAAAGGGGTACCATTTACATGTGGACAATTATTACACAACCGTGACACTTTTTAGTCACCTTTTTGATTCTGGAATTGGTGCCGTACAATCTAATCACCAGGGCTTCCCCCAACGACTTGTAGATTCTTGACTTATACAGGGGAGAGAGCCTGCTTGAAGTGTAATAAATTGCTTGCAGTGAAGTGGAGGGACACACGGAATGTTTTTGTTCTGTCCTCCATTCACACACATACGACGGTCCAAATTCCAACAGCGACTGGTGTTGTTGAGAAGCCCCTCTGTGTCCATGAATATAACCTTAACATGGGAGGGGTGGACTTCAAGGACCAGATGATGGCGTTGTACTTAATTGCCCATAAGACCAGACGCTGGTACAATAAAGTGTCTGTATACTTATTTCAATTGTCTCTGCTGAACGCTTATGTGCTATACAAAGCGTCAGGAAGAACTGGATCCTTCCTTAAATTCCAGGAAGAGATCATCACAGCCCTTTTGTATCCAGATGGTGCTGTGGCCCAACTTCCCAATGCAAATGCAGTGAGCCGGCTGCATTTTCCAGATGTCCTCCCTGGTACCTCTACCCAAAGAGCACCCCAAAGAAGATGTTGTGTCTGTAGAAAATACAGATATAGGCGTGACACCCGCTTTTATTGTCCCTCCTGTCCTGACCAACCTGGTCTCTGCATTGGTGAATGTTTCTGTCACTACCATACACTAGTGGAGTATTAGAATAGGGTACAGCACAGCACAGTCCAAGGGCACACTTACACAGGGTCTCCAAAGATGTTAGATGGCCATCACATTTTGAGAGACCCTAACACGGAACATTTATAGGTACAATAAATATGTAAAAAAAAAAACATAAAAAGAAAAAAAAAAGATGCAGGTCAGCGATCCAGTGAGCTGGGTGATGCAGATCAGCAGCAGGATGAAGCAGGGTGAGACAAGCCGGGTCAACATAGGTAATCAGATAGAGCAAGGCAGCAGGCTGGAGTAGGGTCAGACAAGCCGGGTCACCACAGGTAATCAGATAGAGCAAGGCAGCAGGCTGGAGCAAGGTCAAATGGACAGTTAGTAGTTGGCAACAGGATATCATGCAGGAGAGGCTTTAGCAGAGTCAGGGAAGGCCGAGGTCAGGATTGAAGATAGCAGGTAAGTCAGCAGAGCCGGGTCAGTACAGGTAATCAGATAGCAGGTACAGGTTTCAGAACATGGGTAAGCTGCAGATCCAACAGCACTGCACAAGTGCAGCTGCTGTTCTTTTAAAGGCCCATTGGCACCAAGCAGAAGTTAGCATGCACACACACACACTGCTGCCATGCGCGCACACAGGCATCTCCATCTTGCTGCAGTAAGTCCCTAACACTGCTGTTATACTGTACTGTTACTGTGTTTTATTGTTAACCATTGTTTGCTTTGCAGGTACGCCATTCATTTGCAGCACAGGTTTATTTATTCTGACAACAACAGCGTTTGCTCTCACGATATGTAAATCCGTGACTCCAGCACTGTAGGAGGTGATTTCACCACCACAGTTAAAAAAAAAAGCATATATGCCGAAGCATGGGGGCAGGGGTGGACATTAGGAGCATATATTTTTGTTTAATTTTCTTGGCAGTGATTTCTTCATCCACATCAATCGATTTGAATGGAGATATATGTTAGGTTCTTTTTTTCCGTTCAGCCCGTGGGGCGGTGCATGTATGCCCATCATTAGAAGTGGGTGGATGAAGAGCAGTATTCTAATGGTGGGTGTGATGGGAGGGCCCGTGGAACTCAGAATCCCTTGAAAAGTAGGGGATGCCCTTGTTCCAGCTCCCTATACACCTCTTATGTCTAAGTCACCCTGTGCTATCCTGGCACAGGGTGAGTGAGAAAATATATCTTGGACTACTTAAAATGGGTCAGTAATATTTGTCCAAAATATCTCAGAGGATGTATGTAGAGACTATTCTTGGTTTGATTGATTCTGAACTCAACCTGTTAATTGAGTGAGCTGATCACATTAGCTTCCAGGACTGGCTAGGAGAGGAACAGTCTAGTCTGGCTTACCACAGCTTCTAAGGGTATTCCACACATTGTTGTTTGTTCTAATTAACCCTATGTTGATGTTTATGGTAATGTGTATTGAATAGTCAGCTAGTCTGGGTAAATGATTTAGTAAACTAGGTCATGTTAATTAGGTTACAGTTGTACTGTTAGAGGAGGTTCCAACGGCATATAAAGTCTTGTAATTTTGATTCTAAAATAAAAACAGTCCATGTTAGCATCTAAGCAAGTCTCGCCTTATTTTGTGCTTGGGAGCAGTTGGAATATCTGATATATGTAACCAGGAAGCACTCAAGCGGAGTGTGGGACGTTCCGTGACAGTGGGCATACCACCGATTTTTTCATGGCTGCATGAAAAAAAAGAACATTACAATATATGCCCAACAGGGACCATACTGGTATGTTGCTGGACTTTGAATGTTTATACTGGAATGATGCCTGCAGGTTTAGGCATCATCTTGGTATCTTTCATTTCAGCCAGTGGTCGGCTTTCATGTAAAAGCAATCCTAGTGGATAATTAGTCGCTAAACTGCTTTTACAAGCAGTGAGAGGGAATGTCTCCCTTTGCTGTCTTCCATGGATTTCTCAGGCTCTCCTGTCCCACCGTGGAACCCGAGGATTCAGCCGGTGGTTCCACCAGCTGACCATAGAGCTGATCGGAGACTAGAATGGCTCCAATCATCTCTATGGCCTAAAAAATCGGAAGCTACGAGAATTTCATGACTTCAGTTTGCCGGATATAAACAGCGCCATTGGGAAATTGGCAAAGCATCTTATCACACTGATCTTGGTGTGGTCAGATGCTTTTAAGGGCTGAGGAGAGATCTAAAATCTAATAGACCCAAAATTTTTCAAAAAAAGAGTACCTGTCACTACATACTGCTATCATAGTGGATATTTACATTCCCTGTGATGACAATAAAAATGATTAAAAAATAAATGAAAGGGACAGTGTAAAAATAAAATAAAAAGCAATATAAATGATTTAAATAAATAAATAAATAAATAAATAAATAAAACCACCCCTGTCCCCCCCTTGCACACGCGTAAAGGTGAATGCAAGTGTCAGTCTCGTGACATATGTGAACAGCAATTGCACCATGCATGTGAGGTATCACCGCAAACATCAGATCGAGTGCAGTAATTCTAGCAGTAGACATCCTCTGTAAATCTAAAGTGATAACCTGTAAAGGCATTTAAAGGCTTTTTAAAATGTATATAGTTTGTCGCCGCCGTGGGGGTATGCGTAATTTTAAAGCATGTGTTTGGTATTTATGTACTCGGAATAAGATCATCTTTTATATTATATAAAATTACTGCGCAAATACTTTGTGAAAAAAAAATATAACACCCACCTTTTTTATCTGTAGGGCCTCTTTAAAAAAAATTTGATACATATGTCTGCAAACTTTGCCAGACCGCATGGCGTTCCTTATGGACCCCCTGTACATAGCTTAAGGAACAGTACACAGCATTCCAACATAGTGTCATCATTTACACAGGACCCTGACCAATGTCCTATTCTGACCCCTACTGTGAGATCTCCATAGAAGCTGTAAAGTTATCATTTCCAGCTGCACATCCCCTGGCCTGAGGGACCACTGACACGTTCCTTTCCTGTGGGCCGTTAAATTTCAAATATAGGTTCAATACCTCTACATACACCATCCACTGGCAGTGTTAATTTCAGTCTTGCCTGAATACTCTGTGTGTTTGATTGCAGTGCCATTCACCAGATCTCAAATTTAAAATCTCCCATACAAATACCCCTGATGAAATGACTTTGAACCTGAAACACGTTGGGTACTGGATTTGGTTACCAGAAAGTGTTCTTGGTTACTGGAGAGAAACTACTCTATATACGTACTTTTGTATTCTACTGCACTCCACTGTTTTTACCAATTTAAATTCCCAATTGGGGGTATTCTAACTTTCTCTATATATACAGGGATGTGGCAAACTCTCTAGTTTTTCTGGTATGGCAAAAACATTTACCATATAATGTTTGGGGGTTCAAAGTCATTTTTAGCAAAAAAAATGTTTTAATGTAAAAAAAAAAGTGTCAGCAAGGACTTGGTGGTTCAAGTGGTTAGAAGAGTGGGTGATGTGTGACATAAGCTTCTAATGTTGTGCATAAAATGCCAGGACAGTTCAACCCCCAAATGACCTCATTTTGGAAAGTAGACACCCCAAGCTATTTGCTGAGAGCCATGTTCAGTCCATGAAATATTTTATATTTTGACACAAGTTTCATTTTTTTTTTTCACACAAAGTTGTCACTAAATGATATATTGCTCACACATGACATGGTTATCTGTGGAATTAAACCCCAAAATACATTCTGCTGCTTCTCCCGAGTACTGGGATGCCACATGTGTGAGACTTTTTGGGAGTCTAGCCGCGTACAGGACCCCAAAAACCAATCACTGCCTTCAGGATTTCTAAGGGTGTAAATTTTTGATTTCACTCCTCACTAGGAATGAGCTTCATGTTCGAGTCGAACCCATGTTCGACTCGAACATCGTCTGTTCGCCGAATTGCGAACGATATGGGCCGTTCGCGCCAAATTCGTGTGGCGCGTCACGGCCCATAATTCACTGCGGCATCGCAGTGCATTGCTGGCTGATGATTGGCCAAGCATGCACTATGACCCGCATGCTTGGTCAATCACAGTGCCATCTGAACAGAGAGCCGTAATTGGCCAAAGCCAAGGAGGCTTTGGCCAATTATGGCTCAGGGGATTTAGTACACGCCCCACACTATATAAGGCCGCCTGCACGGCGGCCCTGTGTAGTGTGTGTTTTGGCGTTCATAGATAGAGAGAGAGAGAGACAGACAGTGTCATTTGATTTGAGTTAGATTAGGCAGAACAGTCAGTCAGTTTAGCTGCACTTACAGTGTATTGTGTATATATGCATCCCAGGTGTTGCATATATATATATATATATATATATATATATATATATATATATATATATATATACACTGTATTCAGTTTAGCTAGATCTGGTCCTGTTATCTTCTTACTGACAGGCAGGCTTGTCTTGTTACAGTATTTAAAGCTACCTGAAGAAAATTGCTGGTGTTCTTTTGATCCTATTAGTACCACAGTCAGGCAGCTAGACTATTTACAGTGCAGTGCGTCCTGCTCACAGTGTTCAGCTAAAACTACAAGTTAGTGCGGTGCATCCTGCTCACAGTGTTCAGCTAAAACTACAAGTTAGTGCGGTGCGTCCTGCTCAGTGTTCAGCTAAACCTACAAGTTAGTGTGGTGCGTCCACCTCACAGTGTTCATCTAAAGCTACAAGTTAGTGCAGTGTGTCCTGCTCACAGTGTTCAGCTAAACCTACAAGTTAGTGCGGTGCGTCCACCTCACAGTGTTCAGCTAAACCTACAAGTTAGTGCGGTGCGTCCACCTCACAGTGTTCAGCTAAACCTACAAGTTAGTGCGGTGCGTCCTGCTCACAGTGTTCAGCTAAAACTACAAGTTAGTGTGGTGCGTCCTGCTCACAGTGTTCTGCTAAAACTACAAGTTAGTGCTGTGCGTCCTGCTCACAGTGTTCAGCTAAACCTACAAGTTAGTGCGATGCGTCCTGCTCATAGTGTTCAGCTAAACTTACAAGTTAGTGCGATGCGTCCTGCTCACAGTGTGCAGCTAAACCTACAAGTTAGTGCGGTGCGTCCTGTTCACAGTGTTCAGCTAAAACTACAAGTTAGTGCGGTGCGTCCACCTCACAGTGTTCATCTAAAGCTACAAGTTAGTGCAGTGCGTCCTGCTCACAGTGTTCAGCTAAAACTACAAGTTAGTGCGGTGCGTCCACCTCACAGTGTTCAGCTAAACCTACAAGTTAGTGAGGTGCGTCCACCTCACAGTGTTCAGCTAAACCTACAAGTTAGTGCGGTGCCTCCACCTCACAGTGTTCAGCTAAACCTAAAAGTTAGTGCGGTGCGTCCACCTCACAGTGTTCAGCTAAACCTACAAGTTAGTGCGGTGTGTCCTGCTCACAGTGTTCAGCTAAAACTACAAGTTAGTGCGGTGCGTCCACCTCACAGTGTTCAGCTAAACCTACAAGTTAGTGCGGTGCATCCTGCTCACAGTGTTTAGCTAAAACTACAAGTTAGTGAAGTGCGTCCACCTCACAGTGTTCAGCTAAACCTACAAGTTAGTGCGGTGCATCCTGCTCACAGTGTTCGGCAAAAACTACAAGTTAGTGCGCTGCATCCACCTCACAGTGTTCAGCTAAACCTACAAGTTAGTGCAGTGCGTCCTGCTCACAGTGTTCATCTAAAGCTACAAGTTAGTGCAGTGCGTCCTGCTCACAGTGTTCAGCTAAATCTACAAGTTAGTGTGGTGCGTCCACCTCACAGTGTTCAGCTAAACTTACAAGTTAGTGCGGTGCGTCCTGCTCACAGTGTTCAGCTAAAACTACAAGTTAGTACGGTGCATCCACCTCACAGTGTTCAGCTAAACCTACAAGTTAGTGCGGTGCGTCCTGTCCAGTGGTTGAATGCTAGCTTGGCAAAATTGCTAGCACTTCAACTGCTGCCTTTTCATTTGGTAGACTCTGTCCCCTTCTGTGAGTTTGTGGAATGTGCGGTCCCTCAGTGGCAGGTACCCAAACGCCACTTTTTCTCACTAACAAGTTAGTGCGATGCGTCCTGCTCATAGTGTTCAGCTAAACCTACAAGTTAGTGCGATGCGTCCTGCTCACAGTGTTCAGCTAAACCTACAAGTTAGTGCGGTGCGTCCTGCTCACAGTGTTCAGCTAAACCTACAAGTTAGTGCAGTGCGTCCTGCTCACAGTGTTCAGCTAAAACTACAAGTTAGTACGGTGCGTCCACCTCACAGTGTTCAGCTAAACCTACAAGTTAGTGCGGTGCGTCCTGCCCAGCGGTTGAATGTTAGCTTGGCAAAATTGCTAGCACTTCAACTGCTGCCTTTTCATTTGGTAGACTCTGCCCCCTTCCGTGAGTTTGTGGAATGTGCGGTTCCTCAATGGCAGGTACCCAAACGCCACTTTTTCTCACGGAAGGCGATTCCGGCTCTCTACCGGCATGTGGAAGGCAATGTCCATGCCTCGCTGGACAGGGAGGTCAGCAGTAAGGTGCATATTACCGCTGACTCATGGTCCAGCAGGCATGGACAGGGATGTTACCTAAGTTTCACGGCGCATTGGGTGACTCTGCTGGCAGCTGGGAAGGATGCAGGACAAGGTGCAGTAGTGTTGGAGGTTGTTCCGCCACCACGCCCCCAAAATGCTAATGATTGTGACACACCTCTCTCCTCCACCCCCTCCTCTTCTTCTTCCTCCATGGCCTCTTCCTGTGCTTTGTCCTCGGAACCAGCGGTGCACGGTAGCCGTTCAAGGGGCTACGCAAGTACGCAGGCCAAAAGATGCCATGTGGTGCTTGAGCTGGTGTGCTTGGGGGACAGAAGCCACACTGGGGCAGAGGTTCTGTCAGCTCTGCAGGGGCAGGTTCAGAGGTGGTTGTCGCCACGCCAACTTAAGGCAGGAATGGTGGTTTGCGACAATGGCACCAACCTCCTCTCTGCCCTCCGACAGGGACAAATGACCCTGTTTGGCTCACGTCCTTAACTTGGTGGTGCAGCGGTTCTTGGGCAGGTACCCGGGCTTACAGGATGTCCTGAGGCAGGCCAGGAAAGTCTGTGTGCATTTCCGCCGGTCATATAATGCCAGTGCTCGGCTGGCGGACCTCCAAAAAAGGAGTTTAACCTGCCCAAGAACCGCCTAATCTGTGACATGCCCACCAGGTGGAACTCAATGTTGGCCATGCTGCATCGGCTGCACATGCAGCAGAGGGCCATCAATGAGTACCTGTGCGACTATGGCACCAGGACAGGGTCAGGGGAGCTTGTTTTTTTTCCCCACGCCAGTGGGCCATGATTAGGGATGCATGCACTATCCTGTCACCATTTGAGGAGGCCACGAGGATGGTGAGCCGTGACAGTGCATGCATCAGTGACACTGTCCCCCTTGTCCACCTGTTGGAGCACAAGCTGCGTGGAATAATGGACAGGGCACTTGAGACAGAACAGAGGCAGGAAGAGGAGGACTTCCTTAGCTCTCAAGGCCCCCTTTATCCAGACAGTGTTCCTGCATGCCCGCTGATCACACAGGAAGAGGAGGAGGAGGAGGAGGAGGAAGATTGTGTCAGTATGGAGGTGAAGCCTGGCACTCAGCATCAGCAGCAGTCTTTAAGAGATCAGTCCCAAGGAACACATGGACTTGTACGTGGCTGGGAGGAGGTGGCTGCAGACCATGTCGTCCTTAGTGACCCAGCAAACCTACGCTGCATGGCCTCCCTGGTCCTGCAAAGCCTGCGTAAGGATCCTCGTATTCGTGGTATCAAGAAGAAGGACCAATACTGGCTGGCAACCCTCCTTGATCCACGTTACAAGGGTAAGGTTGCAGACCTTATCTTGCCATCGCAGAGGGAGCAGAGGATGAAACATCTTCGGGAGGCCTTGCAGAAAGGTCTGTGCAACGCGTTCCCAGAGACTGGGAGGTTACAAACTCCTGTTTCTGGACAACGTGTTGCTGAGTCAAAGAAGGAGCGGTGGAGAAGGTGGCCGTCTGACCGATGCGTTCAGACAATTTTTTGGTCTGCAGCTCCAAGGTATGATTGGTTGCAGCAACCATCGCCAGCGTCTGTTTTACATGGTGCAGGAATACCTAGGGGCAAGATCTGACTTGGACACCTTTCCCACCGAAAATCCTCTGGGTTACTGGGTCTTGAGGATGGATCACTGGCCAGAGCTTGCACAGTATGCAATTGAGCTACTGGCCTGTCCTGCATCCAGTGTTCTTTCGGAATGCACATTCAGTGCTGCTGGAGGCTTTGTAACCGATCACAGGGTGCGTCTGTCCACCGACTCAGTCGATCGACTGACCTTCATAAAAATGAATCAGTCTTGGATCACCACCAGCTACCAAGCACCTGATGCTGATGTAACCAAATATTTTTTTTTGAAATCTCAGATCTCTTCAAAGACTGCCTATGCTGATGCTGAGTGACTATCCCTGAGTAATTATCCTCTTCCTCCTCAATCATCACTCTGATAGCTTGTAAGAACATTTTTGGTTCTGGGCGCCACCACCAGTGCCTAAGGCCCAATTTTTCAGCCCTTGTTTAACAGGGGCGTGTAATTATAATTTTTGATGCAATACTTTGCAGCAGGGATCATTTCTGCGTTCCAACTAGAGTATCTGTGAGGGGTTGCAGTGTTGTGGCACCAGCACCAGTGCCTAAGGCCCAACAGGGGCATGTAATTACAATTCTTGATCTAATATTTCACAGCAGGGCCCATTTCTGCACCCACCAAGAGCGAGTGAGGACTTACAGTGTTGTGGCACCAGCACCACCACCACCACCACCAAAGGCCCAATTTTTCTGCCCCTGTTCAACAGGGGCATGTAATTACAATTCTTGATCTAATATTTCACAGCAGGGCCCTGTGAGGGCTTACAGTGTTGTGGCCACAACAACACCTAAGGCCCAAATTTCTGCTGAGTATATAGGGCAGGCCCCTACTTTCAAACATCTAACTTACAAACGACTCCTACTTGCAAACGGAAGGAGACAACAGGAAGTGAGATGAAATCTACCCCTAGGAAGGGAAATTCTCTCCTGTAAGAGTTAATATGGGAAAAACATTTCTCCTTTCCACTGATGCTTTCCAATCCTTGTTCCACAAAAAACCCCAAATTTTCAAAAAACATTTGTCATTGGGACAAAAAGTGAGGTGAAATCTTCTGAAGAGGAGGACAGACAGCAAAACAAATGTCACAGGGGTGATAACCCTTCCCTATGTTTTCCAAAAAGCTTAAAAAAGATTTTTTTGGCTGGAGCTAAACACGTTAAAAATGTACCCATTCAAAATTACAAACAGATTCTACTTAACAACAAACCTACAGTCCCTGTCTTGTTTGCACCGCCTGTATACTGCTGTTCAGAGTATATAGGGCCTGGTGGCCCCACACCTTTCCTTATTTTAATCTGGGTGTGGGGTTCCCCTTAATATCCATACAAGACCCAAAGGGCCTGGTAATGGACTGGGGGGTACCCATGCCGTTTGTCTCACTGATTTTCATCCATATTGCCAGGACCGGACATTACATTAAACCCGCAAGCAGTTTTAAATGAGATTTTTTCCTTTAAAAATGATATTTTGTGCAGGGACTGTTCTAAACACGGGAAACACGCGCCACTTTACAGGCATACTATAGACACCCCTCAGGTATGATATTTAAAGGAATATTTCACTTTTTTTTTTTTTTACTTTAAGCATCATTAAAATCACTGCTCCCAAAAAAACGGCCATTTTTAAAAGTTTTTTTTGCATTAATACATGTCCCCTGGGGTAGGACCCGGGTCCCCAAACTCTTTTTAGGACAATACCATGCAAATTAGCCTTTAAAATGAGCACTTTTGATTTTGAACGCTCGAGTCCCATAGACGTCAATGGGGTTCTAACGTTCGTGCAAATTTTCGGTCCGTTTGCAGGTTCTGGTGCGAACTGAACCATGGGGTGTTCGGCTCATCCCTACTCTTCACTACTTATCACAGTTTTGGAGGCCATGAAGATAGCACAAAACCCCCAAATGACCCCATTTTGGAAAGTAGACACCCCAAGATATTTGCTGAGAGGTATGGTGAGTATTTTGCAGATCTCATTTGTTTTGGAAAATTAAGAAAGAAAAGGACATTTTTTTTTTCTTTTTTACATTTTCAAAACTTTGTGAAAAAAAGTGAGATCTGCAAAATACTCACCATACCTCTCAAATATTTTGGGGTGTCTACTTTCCAAAATGGGGTCATTTGGGGAGTTTTGTGCTATCTGGGCATTTTATGGCCTCACAAACTGTGATAGATAGTGAGGAGTGAATAAAAAATTTACGCCCTTAGAAATCCTGAAGGCGGTGATTGGTTTTCGGGGTCCTGTACGTGGCTAGACTCCTAAAAAGTCTCACACGTGGTATCCCCGTACTCAGGAGAATCAGCAGAATGTATTTTGGGGTGTAATTCCACATATAACCATGTCATGTGTGAGTAATATATCATTTAGTGACAACTTTGTGTAATTTTTCTTTCTTTTGTCATTTTTCAATCACTTGTGACAAAAAGAATTAAAATATTCAATTTGCTCAACATGCCTCTCAGCCAATTCCTTGAGGTGTCTACTTTCCAAAATGGGGTAATTTGGGGGGGGGCTTGTACTGCCCTGTCATTTTAGCACCTCAAGAAATTAGATTAAAGTAAAAGCTGTGTAAATTCCAGAAAATGTACCCTAGTTTGTAGACACTATAACTTTTGCACAAACCAATAAATATACGCTTATTACATTTTTTAACCCAAGACATGTGTCTGAATACATTTTGGCCTAAATATATGACTAAATTGAGTTTATTGGATTTTTCTTATAACAAAAAGTAGAAATATTTTTTTTTTTAAATTTTCGTTCTTTTTTCATTTATATTGCAAAAAATAAAAATCCCAGAGGTGATAAAATACCACCAAAATAAAGCTCTATTTGTGGGAAAAAAAAGACGCACATTTAGTTTGTGTACAGCATTGCATAACCGCGCAATTACCAGATAAAGCAGCACAGTGCCAAATTGTAAAAAGTGCTCTGGTCATTAAGGGGGGTAAATCCTTCCGGGGCTGAAGTGGTTAAGGTAAAAAACCTTCATCCTTTCCATCCTCTGTAATAATTCCTGTAACATCCTAGTATATGATCTATATCTATGGAGATGATATCTGATTGCTGGAGACACTAAAGAATGGGGGATGGAAGAATAAAGTGCTTTAATGTGAAGTGTCCCCCATGTGAATGTAGAATCCCATTGTAAATGTGGAATATCCACCAATATAGTATCTCTAATATACCCCAGAAGTCTCAGCACTAAAGGCTGGAAATGTATATCCACCCCTCCCCCCTACATTCTCTATAAGGGATCCTATTCCTGCTACAATCCGGTGACCTTCAATATGAACTCCTGATTGGTGGACTTTAGGAAGGTGATGGAATATTGGGGTCACTGGGGTATCCACCATCAGAAATTCTGCTCTTTTATTTCATAAACTCCCCCAGATCCTTTCCTTTATCTATCAATTTCAGAAGCCCCTGTATGAGACACTGTGTGAGGTCCTGCTTAATAACCGGGTACATAAGGGGGTGACAGCTGTCACAGTGCCCCCTCTTTATACTATGTAGACATAAGTACTACAACAGCTTCACTAATAAGGAGATCTTTCCTCTTTATAACATTCTGTATATCCTGATATTCCGCTCTAGTGATGTTATGTTACTTTTCACTAAGTAGGAATAATTCATATTCACAACTCATATTCATCTTATAATATAATATCATGTGTCTGGATTTGTCTCTGAAGGTTGAATTGGTGTGGTGTGACTTCCTCCGGCTGTAATGATCTCCGATCCATTCTTATCAATAATCGATCCCTTACCGCACTGTATTTATTATGGAATAATCTGGAAGACTCTGGAATAAAACTTCTATGTGAGACGCTCAGACATCCTGGCTGTACTCTGCAGAGGCTGAAGTGAGAATTATCCTATAAATGATATAATATTCTGCAGAATTCTGGTATAAATCTTCTATGTGAGGGATCCAGACATGTCACCTAGATCAGAGGCGTAACTAGAATCTTCAGGGCCCCGATGCAAGAAACCATTAAGGGCCCCCCTGACCCCCGGACAGGGCTCTTTTCTCCAGGGTCCAGGGACACCAGGGTCCGGTCGCAAGTGGGTGGCTGCATGTAAAGGAATAGATTTCTCCCCCCCCCCCGCTTCTCCTCCTCTCCCTCCCACATGCATTCAGCGGTTGCAGGAGGAAAATGGAGAGATGGGTTCCTCTATGTCGGTGTTTCTCAATCTTTTTCCAGTCAGGGCACCCTTGAAGTGGCTGCACTGCAACCACCCTGCAACTGTGTGCATTGCATGCAGTTGCAGCATAGTGATGATGCATTTAAGGGGTTAAAACAGGTGGTCAGGAGGCAACATATTGCCTCTTTACCGGCTGTCAAATGCCTCTGAAAAGCGATCTGAGCATGGATCACTTTTCAGAAGAAAAGCATTTTTTTTTGCTGGTACTATGAACAAGCAAAAAAAAAAAATCGGTTCTAATGGGACACATATAGGGGGTCAGGATTAAAAGCGCATACATAAAATGTGCATATATACATGTAAACACACATACACACACACACATACATACATAAATACACACACACACATATAAACCAGTGGCAGATGGTGCTCAAAATTTTTTGGGGGGCGCAAGCAAACTGAAAAATTCTTTAAAAAACGCATCAATTGCAGCCTCACTGTGCTCATCAAACGCAGCCACTGTGCACATCAATTGCCAACACTGTGCCCATCATATGCAGCCACTATGCCCATCAAACGCAGCCACTGTGCACATCAAACGCAGCCACTGTGCACATCAATTGCCAACACTGTGCCCATCATATGCAGCCACTATGCCCATCAAACGCAGCCACTGTGCACATCAATTGTCAACACTGTGCCCATCATATGCAGCCACTATGCCCATCAAATGCAGTCACTGTGCCTATCAAACGCAGCCACTGTGCACATCAATTGCCACCACTGTGCCCTTCATATGCAGCCACTGAGCCCATCAAAATGCAGCCACTGTGCCCATCAAACGCAGCCACTGTGCCCATCAAACGCAGCCACTGTGCCATCAAATGCTTCCACTGTGACCCCCCTGCCCGCTCACAGTCTGCCCGGCACTTACCCTGTCTCGGTGGGTAAGACAGGTCCATGCGTCTCCTCCCATCCTCTCCTCCTGATAGGCATCCAATAGCGGCGCCTGTCATTTCAGCCAATCAGGTGACGGGTAACAGACCCGAGCACCTGATTGATGGAGAGGCGGTTCAGTGTTAGGAAAGCGAATATTTATTTGCTTTTCTAACACACCTGGGTGGACTGTGAGCGCCAACCATGGCACTCGCAGTTCACCTATTTTAAAGCCTATTAGTGCTTTAAAACCCCCCCCGGTGTAATTCAGGCGCCCGGCATCCAAAAAGGGGCCAGGCGCCAGAATAGGGGGGCAGTGGCGGCCATAGATAGATTCACGCTATGCATGAATCTATCTATTTGTGATAGAGGGGTGCCTGGAGAGAGGGGGCGGCGCCCATGTGCCCCTATGGACGCACCGCCACTACATACATACACATGCACATATACATAGATGCACACACACTCACACATATACATGCACACACACATGCACATACACATAAACACACACATGCACACACACATACATACACACACATGCACACACACATACATACATGCACATAAACATAAACACACATACAGTAGATAAAAAACGGCAGACCTTTACCTTAGCTCTTCCTGTCGGGTACTGCACTGTAGGGGGAGACAAAGAGCACAGCACACACTGCTTTCACTTTGTAATCAATGTGAGCAGCTCCCTGCACAGTGCCGAATACAGTTCGCCTTAGGACGGGGGGCTTGTCTCCGCTCCCCCTATCAAAGTAATGTATACAGGGGGCCCTCAAGGGCCCCCTGCAGCAAGGGGCCCGGTCGCCATGGCAACCTCAGCGACCCCTATAATTCCGCCACTGACCTAGATGAAAGTTATACAAAGACAGATTTCTGATTGGCCGGTTACACTGGGAGTTCCCATCATAGTCCTTCAGGTCAATCACTGTTATTGGCTTTCATCCCCTCCCCCCTCCACTGACTATCAGAGATCAGACTTTGGCTGGGTTCACACTGGAGGTCACAGCAGCTCACAGCAGGGCGTCCAGTGCGTCTCCATTCACCGTTTCAGGTCCGATTTCAGACCAAATTTTGGGTTGAATTCAGACCTGAAACAGACCAGAAGACGCACAGGACTCTGTATTCTCTTCATTCAGTGACCCATTCAGTGACCAATCATAGACAGATGGTCCTCAATTAGAATCTGGAAGGACAGAGCGAGTCTCTAGACCAGAAGTGACCCCTAGATGACAATAAAATCCCCCCATCCTTGTAGATATAAAATTGTCACCTCACTGAGCCTCAAAGAGAAGTCCTAGTCATTTCATCTACAAGCCCAGCAGGGGACGAGGCCGATACAGTGAGAAGACCCCGAACTGTCTGCCAGACATTGATTTATATCAGAGATCAAAGGAATCTATTTTATCTCTCATACAAAATAAAATATTAGTTGTAGAGAGATGGAAATAATTCCTCCTGATTGTAGACATGTTGGGGTACATGTACATATAACATTGTATGTGTAGTTAGGATAGAATCCAGGAGAAACTCCCAGAATGTTTCTATGGAGTCTGATCACACCAGACAAGCACTGATTGGTCTTGTTGGGATCAGACTGACATGCAGGTGTTAGAAATCCAATCCTCATCCAGAAGAACCATTCATGCTCCATTTAGCTCTGGTTCCTTCAGAACACAGGACCGGCTTGTGGGCTGGGCAGGGAACACCCCCCAGGGTTGATTGGCTGATGGCTAAACTCCTCCCACATCCATAAATTGAGGATCCTGAGATATGGACAGGGTGATTCCCATGGTGCCGGTCTAACCAATGAATAGCGGATGTTCCTGACATGTTCCTGTCACAGGATAATCCTCAGAAAAAGTTTATTTCTGTTTTATTCTCACAGCCAGACTGTGTCTGTCCTTTTGTCTTTGTTGTATTTTCTGTCATTCCTTATCTTTGTACATATTTTGTACACTAAATAACAAACTAGTGTAGCTCTGCTCTATATTACACAGACAGACAACCTACCTGCAGATAGAGGTAAGTGTTACCACAACCCCAGTGTTACTATACGGCTGTGTAACTATGTAACAAACCACCGAACCACCTGATCTTGATACTTCCAAATAATGATTACACAACAACAATTATAATACAAAGCAAATACTACATACAATATATGTCTGCTACTACCACAACCTCAGTGCTGGAACAATGTGCTGCAGAATAATGAATTGATATCGATACACTTTATACAGAAAAGTAAGAACTTTATACAGTAATTGTAGAAATGGAGTCGGTGAGGATTTCCTCTCAGTGGTGCCACATCCAAAAACTTGTTAGAAACAAAATAAACACCCCTAAGGGGGACTTTTAAGGCACTTGTGTATATTTAAAGTGGAGCTCCGGGAGAAAAGTTACTTTGTAGATAAAACTCCCCCTATAATCCTCATGATGAATGTATTCTAGTAAAGGTACGCTGTAATCCAAGGTCCGCTTTGTATTTTTGCAGCATTGTTTTCTTACTTTTGTAAGTCCCAGCAGGCCGCCGCCATCTCATGTGTGGGCATCTGAAGCCAGACTGTATCTCTTCCTGTATTCCATGGTTACCCAGCATGCACCTCCAGATCTTGCACATGCTCAGAGCAGCACGAGCTGTGTAATAGGTTGTAGGTCGGGTTTCCATAGCAACAGCAGTGTCAGAGGAAGTTCCCGCCCCTTAGCTATGGAAACCTCCCCTCCCCCTCCAGGAAGCAGGAAGTTTATCTACATTTACAAAGATTATAAATCTAGAAAAACAAAAATCTTCTACAAAAGGTAATTACTTTATAAAAGATGATAACTGTAAATGATATCCCTTGTTTACTGAAGCTGTAGGAAGAGATTCACAGGAGTCAATCACTGTGTGTAAAATGTCTGTTCCATGCAAAAAATGTATTATTACATGTTATTTTATACATAGATAAGAAAGCGGAGGTGTGAGATGTTATTACAAGCTAAGAAATAGAAATATATTATTAAAAGCTGGAGAATAGACCAATTGTAAAAGTAAAACCTTGGGGGGGGGAGAGGGAGTAGAGACAGAGAGAGCTTCTAGTAGAAGATGTGTCTGTGTGTGAGGTGAAGATCACAGAACACATTTCAACAGTCAGAACAAAATGGAGTCTCTTGTGCTTAAATCACCAATACAGAGAATGTCCATATCATATATATATATATATATATATAACATCTGTACAGAAATAATTTATCATTTACAATTAGCATTGTTTAAAAAGTAATTACCTTTGGCAGAAGCTGCCCCACTAAATTGCCCCATCAAAACTGACTCATCATATTACGGCTATCAAAACTGCCCCATCCTATTGCCCCATCAAAATTGCCCTATTATACTGCCACCATCAAAATTGCCACATCAAAACTGCCCCATCCTATTACCCCATCAAAATTGCCCCATCATACTGCCAGCATCATATTACCCCCATCAAAAATGCCCCATCCTATTGCCCTCATCAAACTGCCCCATAAAATTGCCCCAACAAAACTGTCCCATCCTATTGCCCTCATCAAACTGCCCCATCAAAACTGCCCCATAAAATTGCCCCATCCTATTGCCCTCATCAACCTGCCCCATAAAATTGCCCCATCAAAATTGCCCCATCAAAACTGCCCCATCCTATTGCCCCATCAAAACTGCCCCCATCAAAACTGCCCCATCAAAACTACCCCATCAAAACTTCCCCATTAAAACTGCCCCTTCAAAACTGCCCCATCATACTGCCACCATCAAAATGGCCTCATAAAAATTGCCGAATCAAAACTGCCCCATCCTATTGCCCTCATCAAACTGCCCCAACAAAACTGTCCCATAAAACTGCCTCATCAAAACTGCCCCCATCAAAATTGCCCACTGAAAACTGCCCCATCCTATTGCCCCCATCAAAATTGCCCCATACTACTACCCCCATCAAATTGCCCCATCAAAACTGCCCCATCAAATTGCCCCCATCAAAACTGCCCCATCAAAACTGCCCCATCCTATTGCCCCATCATACTGCCCCCATCAAAATTACCCCATCATATTGCCCCCATCAAAATTGCCCCCATCAAAATTGCCCCATTATACTGCTACCATCAAAATTGCCCCATCATATTGCCCCCATCAAAACTGCCCCATCCTATAGCCCCTTTCTACTGCCACCCTCAAAAGTGCCCTATCCTATTGCCCCATCAAACTGCCCCATTCAAAACTGCCCCCATCCATCCTATTGCCGCATCAAAACTTCCCCATCAAAATGGCCCCATTATACTCCCACCATCAAAATTGCCCCATCCTATTGCGCCCATCAAAAGTGCCCCATCATACTACCCCCATCAAAACTGCCCCATCAAAACTGCCCCATCAAAATTGCCCCATCAAAACGGCTCCCATCCTATTGCCCCAAAATTGCCCCATCATATTGCCCCAATAAAAATGCCCCATCCTATTGCCATCATCAAACTTGCCCCCATCAAAATTGCTCCATTAACTGCCACCATGAAAACTGTCCCATCAAATTGCCCCATCAAAACTGCCCCCATCCATACTGCCCCATGAAAGCTGCACCCATCTTATTGCCCCAAAATTGCCCCACTCTATTGCCTCATCAAAATTGCCCCATCAAAACTGCCCCCTCCTATTCCTGTATTATAAATGATTAGTAATGGTGTGTCCCATCCGCGCCCCCCCCAGGCTTTGTATGTAATGAGAGATGAGATGTTCCAGCCCCTCCCCCACCGCCCATCACTGTGTATAAGAAGATTTGGTCACCATGGCAACAAATTCCTGGTTACCCTTTTTATAAATGGCCGCTGCCTCGCATGACGTCATTTCCGGTTTACAAATAATGGGATGGTACGGCCCGGCGATGCCGATCAATGACACAAATCTCCCAGGAGGCATTGCAGAGCGAAAATGACGAGCTCCGCCCCAGGGAGGGGGAAGGGAAGATTTCAATCTGAGATATAAAATATATATAAATGTCTTTGGATGTGTCTAATTCTGCCCCTCCCTGGAAGAACATTTCATTTTCTAAGACCCCGCCCACTGATTATTCATTGGATATGTCTACTTCTGCCCCTCCCTGGAAGAACATTTCACCTCTTTCTTTCTTTCCTGCTTCTCCCTCCAGTGTTTGGGACTGTAAAGGGACATTATGGTGCTGTGATGATCTTTGCTCCGTTATCTCCACAAACCGAACTCTGACCTATCTGTCTATAACATTGGTTGATGATAAGAAGATGTCGGAGTCAGAAGTGAGACAACGTTGTGAGGTCCTCCGGAATGCCGGCTTCTCTGTGAAAAGAAGACGGTAAGATCTGTTATATTGGAGGTAACACACATACTAAGTCTTAGAATGTGAATAGTAAAATGTAGACAACATTGGATGGTGATGAGATGATGGAGGTGGGACGTTGTTGGGAGGTCTTCTGACACCCGGGCTGTACTATAATGAAAATGGAAGGACAGGTGACATTCTATACAATTTCTGTAGAACCCATTGGAGGTCTCTGTAGTTCTACAGATAATGAGAGAGATGATTGAGATTTCCTGGGCCAGTCACAGATTTCCCAGATGATGGAGAATTTATTCCTCATCCCAAGTTTTATCATTAGAGATGGGGGATGGGGAAAATCATATCCACCAATAATAATCTTAGTCAGGTCCTACAATCTTCCACAAGGTTTTACCTTTACAGAAAAATAACCCCCCTGTCACGGAACGTCCCACACTCTGCTTGAGTGCTTCTGTCCATATACCACTGCCTTGTAGTCTGGTTACAGATATCAGATATTCCAAATGCTTCCAAACACAAAACAAGGCGACACTTACTTAGATGCTAACATGAACTAACTTTATTTAGAATCAAAAGTACAAGACTTTATATGCCGTTGGAACCTCCTCTAACAATACATCTGTAACCTAATTAACATGAGTTCATTTACTAAATCATTTACCCAGACTAAGTGACTACGTCTCCTAGCTCATTGACTATTCAACACACATTACCATAAACATCAACACAGGGTTAATTAGAGCAAACAACAATGAGTTGAATACCCCTAGAACCTGTGGTAAGCCAGACTAAACTCATTTACATTAAACACATTACAGCTGACATCAAACAGGTAGTTGGAGTTGATGACATTAGCATCTCCTCACAGGATGTGTCCCAACAGTATGAATCAGTCTTATCAGCAGGGGGCTGCTGGAGGAATCCCCCCTCCCTTTTCAGAGACACAAATCCCAGATGACCACAGCAAGGAGTCCCCAACAGAATCAAACAACATACAATATATACATATATACACGACTTAGTCCGATTAGTACAGTCCAGACTGGATTTCTAATTTACCTCACAAAGAGTATTGTTCCCTTGAAAATCCAGGGCCCATAATCAAAAGGCAAGAGGCTTGCATTCAGTCCTCTCCAACAGCCTCTGTCCTGGCTAGGTCTGTCACACCCCCCATCCCCTGAGGTCCATCCAATGTGTCAGTATAACTGAGCCAATCAGATGTGTGTTCTCAGCCTGTACACATGACAGCCCAGCACACCAGTCATACAGTCTGCTATCCCAATGGTTGGATGGACATGAGTGTGTGGCCCCTGCCATGGTGAGGGCCCCTCACTTTTCCATCATTTCTTACAGAGCCCCTCCCCCCTACATCATCACAGCAACATTTCCTCCTCTAACACTCCCATTTTATTCTTCTATGAAGGGGTGATGGACTCTGGGAAGTATATATATCCAGATGAAGATAAGAAGATGGTGTGTGGGAGCCCCTCCCCCTCTCAGGTAATACACGGATCCAGATATGAAGAGAATATCCGGAATGATATCAGAGTAAAGTCATATGAACTCTCAGCTTTTATTTTCTGTTTCTGATCCTTAAATATAGAATTCCAGTAATAGTAATCTTTGTGTTCTTTTCCTCTTCTAAATGGCGTCATTTCTGCTCAGTATTGCCCACTTCCTGAGTAGTTGTGTGACCGGTGCCCCCTTTACAGCACTGATCTGATAGGGGCACCTGCGCATGCGCGCTCCCATCTATTGTACTACAAGCCTGCAGTGACACACTGGCTGCACCGCACATCAGAGCTCCGCCTCCATTGTCATCTGATTGGAGCACCGCCTCTGCCCCACCTCCTCTCTATGAGTGACAGCGGCCCTTGCACTTTCAGAGCTGCATGTGGATTGGCTTCTGGATGATGTTCTGTGACAACGGCACAAGGGCCAAACATTACAACAAACTTTATTCATAAAGTCCTGTTGTGTCAAAGTTTACTGACAATACATTTTACTGACTCGATTTTCATTGGAAAAAAATGTTTTATTTTAAACAATAACCACCAATCATTGTGTCACCCCCCAGGAAGATTCTGTCACCTCCCAGGAAGATTCAGTGTCACCCCCAAGGAAGATTCAGTGTCACCCCCCAGGAAGATTCTGTGTCACCCCCCCAGGAAGATTCTGTGTCACCCCCCCAGGAAGATTCTGTGTCACCCCCCCAGGAAGATTCTGTGTCACCCCCCAGGTAGATTCTGTGTCACCCCCCAGGTAGATTCTGTGTCACCCCCCCAGGAAGATTCTGTGTCAACCCCCAGGAAGATTCTGTGTCACCCCCCAGGAAGATTCTGTGTCACCCCAAGGAAGATTTTGTGTCACCCCAAGGAAGATTCTGTGTCACCCCCAGGAAGATTCTGTTTCACCCCCCAGGAAGATTCTGTGTCACCCCCCCAGGAAGATTCTGTGTCAACCCCCAGGAAGAATCTGGGTCACCCCCCAGGAAGATTCTGCATCACCCCCCAAAAGATTCTGTGTCACCCCATTAGGAAGATTATGTGTCACCCCCAGGCAGATTCTGTGTCTACCCCCCAGGAAGATTCTGTGTCACCCCCCAGAAAGATTCTGTGTCACCCCCAGGCAGATTCTGTCTACCCCCCAGGAAGATTCTGTGTCACCCCCCAGAAAGATTCTGTGTCACCCCCAGGAAGATTCTGTGTCACCCCCCAGATAGATTCTGTGTCACCCCCAGGAAGATTCTGTGTCACCCCCCCAGGAAGATTCTGTGTCACCCCCCAGGAAGATTCTGTGTCACCCCCCGAAAGATTCTGTGTCACCCTCCAGGAAGATTCTGTGTCACCCCCTAGGAAGATTCTGTGTCACCCCCCAAGAAGATTCTGTGTCACCCCCCAGAAAGATTGTGTCACCCCCCAGGAAGATTCTGTGTCACCCCCAGGCAGATTCGGTGTCACCCCCCAGGAAGATTCTGTGTCACCCCCCAGAAAGATTCTGTGTCACCCCCAGGAAGATTCTGTGTCACCCCCAGATAGATTCTGTGTCAGCCCCCCAGGAAGATTCTGTGTCACTCCCCAGGAAGATTCTGTGTCACCCCCCAGGTAGATTCTGTGTCCCCCCTGGTAGATTCTGTGTCACCCCTCCAGGAAGATTCTGTGTCACCCCCTCAGAAAGATTATGTGTCCCCCCAGGCAGATTCTGTGTCACTCCCCCCAGGAAGATTCTGTGTCACCCCCAGGAAGATTCTGTGTCACCCCCCGGTAGATTCTGTGTCACCCCCCAGGAAGATTCCGTGTCACCCCCCAGGAAGATTCTGTCACACCCCAGGAAGATTCTGTGTCAGCCATCCCACTGCAGAGCATTACGTGTCACCCAACACACTGCAAACACTGCAGGAAGATTCTGTGTCACCCCCAAAATATTCTGTGTCACCCTCCAGGAAGATTCTGTGTCAACCCCCAGGCAGATTCTGTATCACCCCCAAGAAGATTCTGTGTCACCCCCCAGAAAGATTGTGTCAACCCCTAGGAAGATTCTGTGTCACCCCTAGGAAGATTCTGTGTCACCCCAGGCAGATTCTGTGTCACCCCCCCAGGAAGATTCTGTGTCACCCCCCAGAAAGATTCTGTGTCACCCCCCAGGTAGATTCTATGTCCCCCCAGGTAGATTCTGTGTCACCCCTCCAGGAAGATTCTGTGTCACCCCCTCAGAAAGATTATGTGTCCCCCCAGGCAGATTCTGTGTCACCCCCAGGAAAATTCTGTGTCACCCCCAGGTAGATTCTGTGTTACCCCCCAGGAAGATTCTGTCACACCCCAGGAAGATTCTGTGTCAGCCATCCCACTGCAGAGCATTACGTGTCACCCAACACACTGCAGAGCATTACGTGTCACCTATCCCACTGCAGAGCATTACATGTCACCCAACCCACTGCAGAGTATTATGTGTCACCCATCCCACTGCAGAGCATTACATGTCACCCATCCCACTGCAGAGCTTTACATGTGACCCATCCCACTGCAGATTATTACATGTCACCCAATACACTGCAGAGCATTACATGTCACCCATCCTGCTGCAGAGCATTATGTGTCACCCATCCCACTGCAGTGCATTATGTATCACCCATCCCACTGCAGAGCATTACATATCACCCATCCCACTGAAGAGCATTACGTGTCAAATCTACCACTGCAGAGCATCACATGTAACCCATCCCACTGCAGAGCATTACATTTCTCACATCCCACTGCAGAGCATTATGTGTCACCGATCTCACTGCAGAGCATTACATGTCACCCATCCCACTGCAGAGCATTACATGTCACCCATCCCACTGCAGAGCGCTACATATCACCCATCCCACTGCAGAGCGCTACATATCACCCATCCCACTGCAGAGCATTACGTGCCACCCATCCTACTACAGAGCATTTCGTGCCACCCATCACACTGCAGAGCATTATGTGCCACCCATCCCACTGCAGAGCATTACATATCACCCATTCCACTGCAGACAATTACATGTCATCCACCCCACTGCAGAGCATTACAGGTCACCCATCCCACTGCAGAGTATTACATATCACCCATCCCACTGCAGAGCATTACATGTCACCCATCCCACTGCAGAGCATTATGTGTCACCTATCCTACTGCAGAGCATTACATGTCACCCATCCCACTGCAGAGCATTACATATCACCCATCCCACTGCAAAGCATTATGTGTCACCCATCCCACTACAGAGCATTCCATGCCACCCTACCCACTGCAGAGCATTATGTGTCACCCATCCCACTGCAGAGTTTTACGTTTCAAACATCCCACTGCAAAACATTTTGTGACACCCATCCCACTGTAGAGCTTTAAGTGCCACCTATCCCACTGCAGAGCATTACCTGTCACCCATCCCACTGCAGAGCATTACATGTCACCCATCCCACTGCAGAGCATTACCTGTCACCCATCCCACTGCAGAGCATTACATATCACCCATCCCACTGCAGATCATTATGTGTCACCCATCCCACTGCAGAGCATTATGTGTCACCCATCCCACTGCAGAGCATTACATTTCACTCAACCCACTGCAGAGCATTACATATCACCCATCCCACTGCAGAGCATTACATTTCACTCAACCCACTGCAGAGCATTACATATCACCCATCCCACTGCAGAGCATTAAATATCACCCATCCCACTGCAGAGCATTACATTTCACCCTTCCCACTACAGAGCATTACATGTCACCCATCCCACTGCAGAGCATTATGTATCATCCTTCCCACTGCAGAGCATTACATATCACCCATCCCACTGTAGAGCTTTACGTGTGACCCATTCCACTGCAGAGTATTACATGTCACCCAATACACTGCAGAGCATTACATATCACCCATCCCACTGCAGAGCTTTACGTGTGACCCATTCCACTGCAGAGTATTACATGTCACCCAATACACTGCAGAGCATTACATATCACCCATCCCACTGCAGAGCTTTATGTGTCACTCATCACACTGCAGAGCATTACATGTTACCCATCACACTGCAGAGCATTACATGTCACCCATCCCACTGCAGTGCATTACGTATCACCTATCCCACTGCAGAGCATTACATATCACCCATCCCACTGCAGAGCATTACGTGTCAAATATACCACTGCAGAGCATCACATGTAACCCATCCCACTGCAGAGCATTACATTTCTCACATCCCACTGCAGAGCATTATGTGTCACCGATCTCACTGCAGAGCATTACATGTCACCCATCCCACTGCAGACAATTACATGTCCCCCATCCCACTGCAGAGCATTACAGGTCACCCATCCCACTGCAGAGCATTACAAGTCACCCATCCCACTGCAAATCATTACATGTCACCCATCAAACTGCAGAGCATTACGTGTCACCCATCCCATTGCAGGGCATTACGTGTTACACATCCCACTGCAGAACATTACATGTCACCCATCCCACTGCAGAACATTACATGTCACCCATCCCACTGCAGAACATTACGTGTCACCCATCCCACTGCAGAGCATTACATGTCACCCATCCCACTGCAGACAATTACATGTCATCCATCCCACTGCAGAGCATTACAGGTCACCCATCCTACTGCAGAGCATTACATATCACCCATCCCACTGCACAGCATTATGTGTCACCTATCCCACTGCAGAGCATCACATGTAACCCATCCCACTGCAGAGCATTACGTGTCACCCATCCCACTGCAGAGCATTACGTGACACCTATCCCACTTCAAAGCATTACGTGTCACCCATCCCACTACAGAGCATTTTGTGCCACCCATCCCAATGCAGAGCATTATGTGTCGCCCATCCCACTGCAGAGTTTTACGTTTACCCATCCCACTGCAAAACATTATGTGTCCCCCATCCCACTGTAGAGCTTTAAGTGTCACCCATCCCACTGCAAAGCATTACGTGTCACCCATCCCACTGCAGGGCATTACGTGTCAAATATACCACTGCAGAGCATTAAATTTCACCCATCCCACTGCAGAGCATTACGTATCACCCATCCCACTGCAGAGCATTACATATCACCCATCCCACTGCTCAGCATTACGTGTCACCTATCCCACTGCAGAGCATCACATGTAACCCATCCCACTGCAGAGCATTACATTTCACTCAACCCACTGCAGAGCATTACATATCACCCATCCCACTGCAGAGCATTACAGGTCAACCATCCCACTGCAGAGTAGTACATATCATACATCCCACTACAGAGCATTACATGTCACCCATCCCACTGCAGAGCATTTCATATCATCCTTCCCACTGCAGAGCATTACATATCACCCATCCCGCTGCAGAGCTTTACGTGTGACCCATTCCACTGCAGAGTATTACATGTCACCCAATACACTGCAGAGCATTACATATCACCCATCAAACTGCAGAGCTTTACGTGTCACCCATCACACCGCAGAGCATTACATGTTACCCATCACACTGCAGAGCATTACATGTCACCCATTCCACTGCAGTGCATTACATGTCACCCATCCCACTGCAGAGCATTACATGTCACCCAACCCACTGCAGAGCATTACATATCACCCATCCCACTGCAGAGCATTACTTGTCACCCATCCCACTGGAAAGCATTTCGTGCCACCCATCCCACTGCAGAGCATTATGTGTCATCCATCCCACTGCAGAGCTTTACGTTTCACCCATCCTACTGCAAAGCATTACATGTCACCCATCCCACTGCAGAGCATTACCTGTCACCCATCCCACTGCAGAGCATTACATGTCACCCATCCTACTGCAAAGCATTACATGTCACCCATCCCACTGCAGAGCATCACCTGTCACCCATCCCACTGCAGAGCATTACATGTCACCCATCCCACTGCAGAGCATTACATGTCACCCATCCCACTGCAGAGCATTACGTGTCACACATCCCACTGCAGAGCATTACGTGTAGTCACTAGTGATGGACGGAACACCCTCTTGTTCTTTTCATGTCAGAAATTTCAAACATCACAAAAAATGTTACCTGAATGACAAACCCCATTGTAGTTTATGAGACCTGAACTGCAAAAGTCCCCATTTAGAAGGCTTTCAATGCAAGTAAATGGCCATGAAGAGGGTATGGGGGCCCGGGTACTGCCCTGGGGGACATCAATGACATTTTTTTATTAAAACAATCTTTTTTAAAGGAGAAGTGATTTTAATGATGCTTAAAGTTAAACAATAAAAAAAATCCTTTAACCACTTCAGCCCTGGAACATTTTTTGCGATTCGGCACTGCTTTATTTAAACTGACAATAGTGCAGTCGTGCAACGTTGTACCCAAACAAAATTGGCGTCCTTTTCTTCCCACAAATAGAGCTTTCTTTTGGTAGTATTTGATCGCCTCTACGGTTTTTATTTTTTGCGCTATAAACAAAAAAGAGCAACCATTTTGAAAAAAAGCAATGTTTTTTACTTTTTGCTATAATTAATATCCCCAAAAAATATATAAGAAAAACAAATGTCTTCCTCAAATTAGACCAATATGTATTCTTCTACATATTTTTGGTAATAAAAATCGCAATAAGCGTATATTGATTGGTTTGTGCAAAAGTTATGGTGTCTTTAAAATAGGGGATACATTTATGGCATTTTTTTTTACTAGTAATGGCGGCAATCTGTGATTTCTATCGGGACTGTGACATTATAGCGGGCAGATCGGACACTTTTGACACTATTTTGGGATGATTGACAATTATACAGCGATCAGAAATACAAATAGCCACTGATTACTGTATAAATGTCACTGGCAGGGAAGGGGTTAAACACTAGGGGGTGATCAAGGGGTTAAGTGTGTTCCCTGGATGTGTTCTAACTGTAGGGGGATGGGCTCACTACAACATGACAGAGATCACTGCTCCCGATCATTGGGATCAGTAGATCCCTGTCATGTTGCTAGGCAGAACAGGGAAATGCCTTGTTTCCCCGTTCTGCCTCTCCTCACCGCAATCCGCAATTCCTGCCGGCGAATATCGAGTTTGTGGGACCCGCAGGCACACTCTCAAGTTGGGCATGTGCCCGCTAGGTGGCAAATTCAATGAGATGTATGTGTACGTCCCGTTGCCTACCCGTCCATTCTGCCAACATAAATGTGCGCGCAGCGGTTGGCATGTGGTTGAATATAGTGCCGGGGGGTCTCCTTAGTCTGCCTGTAAAGTGGCACATCTGTACCCTGTATAGAACCTGCTGTAGCAAAACTGACATTTATAAAAGAAAGCTTGCAGGAAAAACTATTTAAATGTCAATTTTTTTTCTTCATAAATAACGGCTTGTTGGTCTGTATGATGAGGTCACAATGTAGTGCACTGGGAACAAGATTAGAGATTTGTTGGATAAATTCTGGTGTCTCTTTGGCAGACTTTGGTGCTCTTGCCAATAGGCTGAGTGGTGGGAGGTTAAATGCCTTGTCAAGCATGTGGTACCCAAATGGTTGGTGTTTTTGCCACGCTTGATGTGCTTGAGACAAAGTTTCAAATTGCAACAGTGCGATCAGCTGCACATGTACTAAAAAAGGTCCAGACAGCTGAGCTGTGGGAAGTGGGCCGGGAGATGACAGCTCCACAATGTGATGGAATAGGGGGGCTGCTCTCTACTCTTCCATGATGGCTGCCTCATTGGGGTCGTGCCTCACCCTCACTTTCCTCTTCTGCTCTATCCGGCACCCAAGTCACGTCAGTGACCTCATCATCATCTCCTTCATCCTCATTACCACCGGAGACAACTTGGCAATACACATCACATTCACATATATATGTATTGATGAAACATTTCATGGAATGTATACAATGTAATATCTCTGTGTAATTGTACAATTATCTCTTGTAGACAGCCAGAGATTTGTCTGGTGATTGTGTCCCGGTGTTGGGTCTGCTGGACCTCTTCCATGTATAGAGGATGTCCTCCCTGACACCTCGGATTTCTCTGCAACCCTCTAAAGGAAAGCCTTCTACTCTTCATGGATATAATGGTCGCCTCCCATTGTGAATTCCCTCTTCTCCCCTCTGTAGGATTCCACTCTTCCCAATATTATCAATACTTACTATGATGATGATGAGGATCCGACTCATTATTAGGACTCATTCATGGTGGGAAAAAGACATTTTCTAAACTTTCTCATCAATAAAAGCTGACTGGAACAATCACTAATACAGAGAAAGAGACTGTATCTTCCTCTTACTGCTGTCCTACTACTCTCCATGCTCCATACTCCTCACCATCCCCCATACTACTCTCCATACTCCTCTCCATCCTCCATACTCCTCTCCATCCTCCATACTCCTCTCCACCCCCCATACTCCTCTACATCCTCCATAATACTCTCCATACTACTCTCCATCCTCCATATTCCTCTCCATCCTCCATACTCCTCTCCATCCTTCATACTATTCCCATCCTCCATACTCCTCTCCATCCTCCATACTCCTCTCCATCCTCCATACTCTTCTCCATACTCCTCTCCATCCCCCATACTCCTCTACATCCTCCATACTACTCTCCATACTACTCTCCATCCTCCATACTACTCTCTATCCTCCATACTCCTCTCCATCCTCCATACTCCTCTCCATCCTCCATACTCCTCTCCATCCTCCTCTCCAGCCTCCATACTCCTCTCCACCCTCCATACTCCTCTCCATCCTTCATACTCCTCTCCATCCTCCATACTACTCCCATACTCCATACTCCTCTCCATCCTCCATACTCTCTCTCCTCTCCTTGGATGTAATAAAGTGATGCGGCTCTATCTAACATATACGGCATTCCCGGTTCCCAGTATCTCTCTCTTCTTGCTCCATCTCTCTACAATTTCTTTCTCCATGTTGCTGACATTATCTTGTATAAGAACAGAACCCGATCCATCAGCAATCCCAAGGAGAGACGGACATCTCATAGCCGGCTCTCTGCTGCCTTATATCAGAGTTTTTGTTCCACAACCAGAACTTTATCCCCCTGAATGACAAGCTTAGCCAAGTAATCCCATTTCTAGAAGTTCATCTTGTGCCAACTCCCCCATCTCTGCTCTGCATGACTCTCTGCCAACACGGCTACTAAGATTTCATTGTGCCGAGTCCGTTCAGCCGCTTTGCCTTTCACTGACAACTTGCTGCCATTTTTATCAACATGATTTATTATATCATCTAAATGTAATCAGAACAACCCATGGATAAATTCATTTCATGTCATGGATCATTACCCAAAGGGACGTGATTATCCTGATTGATTATTGGGCTACCAATATTATTACCTAGTTATTGGAAGGTGTTATTCTCTATAGATTTACCCCATTGAGGTTTTTTACTCTGTAATCAATAAAGATTTATATATTTTATTAACCTTATTCTGCGATTATTACCAACTTCTTCCCAGCTTGTTCTCCACAGCCGATACCCTCTCACCTCTCCCTTCCCCCTCTCATCTCTCCCTCCCCCCTCTCTCTGCATCTGTTCCTTTCCTTGCCCTCTCTCTATATTTACCACATAATATGTTCCTACCATATAATGTATATACAGTATCTGACAAAAGTCAGTACACCCCTAAGTGAAAATCTCCAAATTGGGCCGAAAGTGTCAATATTTTGTTTGTCCACCATTATTTTCCAGCACTACCTTAACCCTCTTGATCATGGAGGTCACCGGAGCTTTGCAGGTTGCCACTGGAGTCCTCTTCCTCTCCGCAATGATGACATCATGGAGCTGGTGGATGTTAGAGACCTTGCACTCCTCCACCTCCCGTTTGAGGATGTCCCACAGATGATCAATAGGGTTTAGGTCTGGAGACATGCTTGGCCAGTCCATCACCTTTACCCTCAGCTTCTTTAGCAAGGCAGTGGTGGTCTTGGAGGTGTGTTTGGGTCGTTATCATGTTGGAATACTGCCCTGCGGCCCAGTCTCTGAAGGGAGGGGATCATGCTCTGCTTCAGTATGTCACAGTACATGTTGGCATTCATGGTTCCCTCAATGAACTGTAGCTCCCCAGTGCCAGAAGCACTCGTGCAGCCCCAGACCATGACACTCTCACCACCATGCTTGACTGTAGACAAGACACACTTGTCTTTGTACTCCTCACCTGGTTGCCGCCACACACGCTTGTCACCATCTGAACCAAATAAGTTTATCTTGGTCTCATCAGACCACAGGACATGGTTCCAGTAATCCATGTCCTTTAGTCTGCTTGTCTTCAGCAAACTGTTTGTGGACTTTCTTGTGCATCATCTTTAGAAGATTCTTCCTTCTGGGAACGACAGCCATGCAGACCAATTTGATGCAGTGTGCGGTGTATGGTCTGAGCACTGACAGGCTGACCCCCCCACCCCTACAACCCCTGCAGCAATGCTGGCAGCACTCATACATCTATTTCCCAAAGACAACCTCTGGATATGACGCTGAGCACGTGACCTC